>NW_026291851.1:0-28600 GCF_023091745.1 Budorcas taxicolor
GCAAACGTTCGATTTAGTGCTGCGAAAAAAGGCGCAGCTGAGAAATATTGCTACTCCTGTCGTAGAGCTCTTAGAGAGCTTTTCAACGGTATGTTGTGCACCGCGTAACTCCTTATGGATCAAAAGTTATGGGCACCGGAGCGACGGATACCTGGTCACAAGCCCCACGCCCTCTGTTTGCATGCTCAGCCTCTACGTGAAGTGAAGTTGTCTTGCCCAAGGTGTTGTGGGATTCGATAATAGAAATGTGATGGATTAGGTTGTCGTCCTTTTCGCGACTCACGACGTACGATCCGGGACGGAAAAATTAGGCAAAAGAATAAAAGTATCCCAAAACTGATGGAAACGTTCGATTTTGGGCACCAAAAATAGAGGCAACCGAGCAAGCTTGGTGCCTCCATCGTAGAGCTCTCGGAAAGATTTCCAACGTTATGCTGTGCGCCGCATAACTCCTTACGGATCAAAAGTTATGAGCACCGGAGTGACGGATACCTAGTCACAAGCCCCACGCCCTCTGTTTACGTGCCCAGCCTCTACATGAAGCGAAGTTGTCTTGCCCAAGGTGCCATGGGATTCGGTAATAGAAATGTGATGGATTAGGTTGTAGTCCTTTTCGCCACTCACGACGTACGATCCGGGTCAAAAAAATCGCGCAAAGGAAGAAAAGGATCCTGAAATTGATGAAAACGTTCAATTTTGGGCGCCAAAAATTGGCACATCCGTGCAAGCTTGGTGCTCCTAGAGCTCTCATAGAGCTTTCCAACGGTAAGCTGTGTGCCGCGTAACTCCTTACAAATCAAAAGTTATGGGCACCAGAGCGACAGATACCTGGTCAAAAGCCCGATGCCCTCGGTTTGAGGGCCCAGCCTCTATGTGAAGTGAAGTTGCCTTGCCCGTAGTGCCGCGGGATTCAGTAATCATAATGAGATGGATTAGGTTGGCGTCCTTTTCACGGCTAACGACGTACGATTCGGGATTGAAAAATAGCGCAAAAGAAGAGAAGTGTACTAAAACTGATGAAAACATTTGATTTTGGGCTCCAAAAACAGGTGCAGCTGAGCAATCTTGCTGCCCCTGTAGTAGAGCTCCCAGAGAGCTTTTCAATGGTATGCTGCGCATCGCGTAACTTCTTACGGATCAAAAGTTATGGGCACCGGAGCGACGGATACCTTGTCACAAGCCCCACGCCCTCTATTTGCGTGCCCAGCCTCTACGTGAAGTGAAGTTTTCTTGACCAAGATGCCTTGGGATTCGGTAATAGAAATGTGATAGATTAGGTTGTCGTCCTTTTCGCGACTCACGACGTACGATCCGGGACGAAAAAACTGCACAAAAGAAGAAAAGTATCCCGAAACTATTGAAAACATTTGATTTTGGGCTCTGAAAATAGGCGCAACTGAGCAAGCTTGGTGCCCCCGTCGTAGAGCTCTCGAAAAGCTTTCTAGCGGTATGCTATGCGCCGCGTAATTCCTTACGGATCAAAAGTTATGAGCACCGGAGCGACGGATACCTGGTCACAAGCCCCATGCCCTCTATTTGCGGGCCCAGCCTCTACGTGAAGTGAAGTTGTCTCGCCCAAGTTGCCGTGGGATTCGATAATAGAAATGGGATGGAATAGGTTGTTATCCTTTTCGCGGCTCACGACGTACGATCCGGGACGAAAAAACTGCACAAAAGAAGAAAAGTGTCCCGAAATTAATGAAAACATTCGATTTTGGGCTCCAAAAATAGGCGCAGCCGAGCAGGCTTGGTGCCCTTGGCGTAGAGCTCTCAGAGAGCTTTCCAACGGTATGCTGTGCGCCGCTAACTCCTTGCGGATCAAAATTTATAGGCACCGGAATGAAGGATACCTGGTCACAAGCCCCACGCCCTCGATTTGCAAGCCTAGCCTCTACGTGAAGTGAAGTTGTCTTGCCCAAGGTGCCCTGGGAATCGATAATAGAAATGTGATAGATTAGGTTGTCGTCCTTTTCGCCGCTCAAGACGTATTATCCGGGATGAAAAAATAGCGCAAAAGAAGAAAAATGTAGTGAAACTTATGAAAACGTTCGATTTTGGACTGGAAAACAGTCCCAGCCGAGCAGGCTTGCTGCCCACGTCGTAGAGCTCTCAGAGTTCCTTCCAACGGTATGCTGTGCGCCGCGTAACTCCTTACGGATCAAAAGTTATGGGCACCGGAGCGACAGATACCTGGTCACTAGCACCACACCCTCTGTTTACGGGCCCAGCCTCTACGTGAAGTGAACTTGTCTTGTCCAAGGTGCCGTTGGATTCGGTAATAGAAATGTGATGGATTATGTTGTTATCATTTTCTCGGGTCAGGACGTACGATCCGGGATGGAAGAACATAGCAAAAGATGAAAAGTGTCCCAAAACTTATGAAAATGTTAAATTTTGGGCTCAGAAAACAAGCGCAGCCGAGCAGGCTAGGTGCCGTCGTCGTAGAGCTCTCAGAGATCTTTCCAACGGTATGATGTGCGCCGCGTAACTCCTTACGGATCAAAAGTTATGGGCATCGAAGCGACGGATACCTGGTCACAAGCTCCACGCCCTCAGTTTGAGGACCTAGCCTCTGCATGAAGTGAAGATGCCTTGCAAAGGTGCCGTGGGATTCGGTAATAAAAATGTGATGGATTAGGTTGTCGTCCTTTTCACGTCTCATGACGTGCGATCTGGGATTGAAAAACAGCGCAAAAGAAGAGAAGTGTCCCAAAATTGATGAAAATGTTCGATTTTGGGCTCCGAAAACAGGTGCAGCCGAGCAATCTTGTTGCCTTTGTCATAGAGCTCTCAGAGAGCTTTCCAACGGTATGATGTGCACCACGTAACTCCTTAAGGATCAAAAGTTATGGGCACCGGAGCAACAGATACCTGGTAATAAGCCCACGCCCTCTGTTTACGTGCCCAGCCTGTACGTGAAGCGAAGTTTTCTTGCCCAAGGTGCCGTGGGATTCGGTAATAGAAATGGGATGGATTAGGTTGTCGTCCTTTACGCGACTCACAATGTATGATCCGGGACGAAAAAACTGCGCAAAAGAAGAAAAGTATCCCGAAACTGATGAAAACGTTTAATTTTGGGCTCCAAAAATAGGCGCAGCCCTGCAAGCTTCGTGCCCCCGTCGTAGAGCTTTCGGAGAGCTTTCCAACGGTATGCTGTGCACCGCGTAACTCCTTATGGATCAAAATTTATGGGCACCAGAGCGACGGATACCTGGCCACAAGCCCCACGCCCTCGGTTTGAGGGCCCAGCCTCTACATGAAGTGAAGTTGCCTTGCCCAAGGTGCCGTGGGATTCGGTAATAAAAATGTGATAGATTAGGTTGTTGTCCTTTTCACGGCTCACGACGTACATTCCGGGATTGAAAAATAGCGTAAAAGAAGAGAGGTGTCCTAAAACTGATGAAAATGTTCGATTTTGGGCTTCGAAAACAGGCGCAGCCGAGCAAACTTGTTGCCCCTGTCGTAGAGTTCTCAGAGAGCTTTCCAACGGTATGATGTGCACCACGTAACTCCTTACGGATCAAAAGTTATGGGCACCGGAGCGACGGATACCTGGTCACAAGCCCTACGCCCTCTGTTTGCATGCCCAGCTTCTACGTAAAGCGAAGTTGTCTTGCCCAAGGTGCCATGGGATTCAGTAATAGAAATGTGATGGATTAGGTTGTCGTCCTTTTCGCGACTCACGATGTACGTTCCGGGAAGGAAAAACTGCGCAAAAGAAGAAATGTATCCCAAAACTGATGAAAACATTCGATTTTGGGCTCCGAAAATAGGCGCAGCCGAGCAAGCTTGGTGCCCCTATCGTAGACCTCTCAGAAAGCTTTCCAACGGTATGCTGTGCACCGCGTAACACCTTACGGATCAAAAGTTATGAGCACTGGAGCGACGGACACCTGGTCACAAGCCCCACGTCCTCTGTTTGCGGGCCCAGCCTCTACGTGAAGTGAAGTTGTCTGGCCCAAGGTGCCGTGGTATTCGGTAATAAAATTGTGATGGATTAGGTTGTTATCCTTTTCGCGGATCACGACGTACGATCCGGGACGAAAAAACTGCGCAAAAGAAGAAAAGTGTCCCGAAACTAATGAAAACATTCAATTTTGGGCTCTGAAAATAGGCGTAGCCAAGCAGGCTTGTTTCCCTTGTCGTAGAGCTCTCAGAGAGCTTTCCAACGGTATGCTGTGCGCCACGTAACTCATTACGAATCAAAAGCTATAGGCACCGCAGTGACGGATACTTGGTCACAAGCCCCACGCCCTCAATTTGCGGGCCTTGCCTCTACATGAAGTGAAGTTGCCTTGCCCAAGGTGCCATGGGAATCGATAATAGAAATGTGGTAGATTAGGTTGTCGTCCTTTTCGCGGCTCATGACGTACGATCCGGGATGGAAAAATAGCTCAAAAGAAGAAAAGTGTAGCAAAACTTATGAAAACGTTCAATTTTGGGCTGCAAAAAATGGTGCAACCGAGCAGGCTTTCTGCCCATGTCGTAGAGCTCTCAGAGTGCTTTCCAACGGTATGTTGTGCGTCGCGTAACTCCTTACGGATCAAAAGTTATGGGCACCAGAGCGACAGATACCTGGTCACTAGCCCCACGCCCTCTGTTTGCGGGCCCAGCCTCTACGAGAAATGAAGTTGTCTTGTCCAAGGTGCTGTGGGTTTCGGTAATAGAAATGTGATGGATTAGGTTGTCGTCCTTTTCGCGGCTCACGACGTACGATCTGGGATGAAAAATAAGCACAAAAGAAGAAAAGTGTAGCAAAACTTATGAAAACGTTCAATTTTGGGCTGCAAAAACAGGCGCAGCCGAGCAGGCTTGCTACCCCCGTCGTCGAGCTCTTAGAGTGCTTTCCAACGGTATGCTGTGCGCCGCATAACTCCTTACGGATCAAAAGTTATGCGCACCGGAGCGACAGTTACCTAGTCACCAGCCCTACACCCTCTGTTTGAGGGCCCAGCCATTACGTGAAGTGAAGTTGTCTTGCCCAAGGTGCCATGGGATTTGGTAATAGAAATGTGATGGATTAGGTTGTCGTCCTTTTCCTCGGTTCACGACGTACGATACGGGACGGAAAAACATCTTAAAAGAAGAAAAATGTCCCAAAATTGATGAAAATGATCAATTTTGGGCTACGAAAATAGGCGCAGCCAAGCATGCTTGGTGCCCCCGTCGTAGTGCGCTCGGAGAGCTTTCCAACGGTATGTTGTACCCCGCGTAACTCCTTACAAATCAAAAGTTATGAGCACCGGAGCGATGGACACCTGGTCACAAGCCCCATGTCCTCTGTTTGCGGGCCCAGCCTCTACGTGAAATGAAGTTGTCTTGCCCAAGGTGCCGTTGTATTCGGTAATAGAAATGAGATGGATTTGGTTGTTATCCTTTTTGCGGATCACGACGTACGATCCAGGACAAAAAAAACTGCGCAAAATAAGAAAAGTGTCCCGAAACTATTGAAAACATTCAATTTTGGGCTCAGAAAATAGGCGCAGCCGAGCAGGCTAGTTGCCCTAGACGTAGAGCTCTCAGAGAGCTTTTCAACGGTATGCTGTGCGCCGCGTAACTCCTTACAGATCAAAAGTTATAGGCACCGGAGCGACGGATACCTGGTCACAAGGCCCACGCCCTCGGTTTGAGGGCCCAGCCTCTACGTGAAGTGAAGTTGTCTTACCCAAGGTGCCGTGGGATTCGGTAATAGAAATGTGATGGATTAGGTTGTTATCCTTTTCGCAGATCACGATGTACGATTCGGGACAAAAAAACTGCGCAAAAGAAGAAAAGTGTCCTGAAACTATTGAAAACATTCAATTTTGGGCTCTGAAAATAGGCGCAGCCGAGCAAGATTGTTGCCCTTGTCGTAGAGCTCTCAGAGAGCTTTCCAACGGTATGTTGTGCGCCGCGTAATTCCTTACGGATCAAAAGTTATAGGCACCGGAGCGACGGATACCTAGTCATAAGCCCCACGCCGTCGATTTACGGGCCCAGTCTCTATGTGAAGTGAAGTTGCCTTGCCCAAGGTGCCATGGGAATTGATAATAGAAATGTGATAGATTAGGTTGTCGTCCTTTTTGCGGTTCATGACGTACGATCCGGGACGGAAAAATAGCGCAAAAGAACAAAAGTGTAGCGAAACTTTTGAAAACGTTCGATTATGGGCTTTAAAAAAAGGCGCAGCCGAGAATGCTTTTTGCCCACGTCGTAAAGCTCTCAGAGTGCTTTCCAACGATATGTTGTGCGCCGCGTAACTCCTTACGGATCAAAAGTTATGGGCACTGGAGCGACAGATACCTGGTCACCAGCCCTACGCCCTCTGTTTGCGGTCCCAGCCTCTATGTGAAATGAAGTTTTCTTGCCCAAGGTGCCGTGGGTTTCGGTAACAGAAATGTGATGGATTAGGTTGTTGTCCTTTTCGCGGGTCACGACGTACGATCCGGGACGGAAGAACAGCGCAAAAGAAGAAAAGTGTCCCAAAACTTATGAAAATGTTCGATTTTGGGCTCAGAAAATAGGCGCAGCTGAGCAGGCTAGGTGCCTCATTGTAGAGCTCTCAGAGAGCTTTCCAACGGTATGCTGTGAGCCGCGTAACTCCTTACGGATAAAAAGTTAAGGGCACCGGAGCAACGGATACTTGGTCACAAGCCCACACCCTCTGTTTGCTGGCCCAACCTCTACGTGAAGTGAAGTTGTCTTGTGCAAGGTGCCTTGGGATTCAGTAAAAGAAATGTGATGGATTAGGTTGTCGTCCTTTTCTCGGCTCACGACGTACAATTCGGGAAGGAAAAACAGTGCAAAAGAAGAAAAGTGTAGCGAAACTTATGAAAACATTCAATTTTGGGCTGCGAAAACAAGCGCAGCCGAGCATGCTTGCTGCCCCCATCGTAGAGCTCTCGGAGTGTTTTCCAACAGTATACTATGCGCCTCGTAACTCCTTACGGATCAAAAGTTATGGGCACCGGAGCGATAGATACCTAGTCACCAGCCCCACACCCTCTGTTTACGGGCCCACCCACTACGTGAAGTGAAGTTGTCTTGCCCAAGGTGCCATGGGATTCGGTAATAGAAATGTGATGGATTAGGTTGTCATCTTTTTTGCAGGTCACGACGTACGATCCGGGACGGAAGAACAGCACAAATGAAAAAAAGCGTCCCAAAACTTATGAAAATTCTTGATTTTGGGGTCAGAAAAAAGGCGTAGCTGAGCAGGCTACGTGCCGTCGTCGTAGATCTCTCAGAGAGCTTTCCAACGGTATGCTGTGCACCGCGTAACTCCATACGGATCAAAAGTTAAGGGCACCGGAGCTACGGATACCTGGTCACAAGCCCCACGCCCTCTGTTTGCGGACCCAGCCTCTACGTGAAGTGAAGTTGTCTTGCGTAAGGTGCCGTTCGGTAATAGAAATGTGATGGATTAGGTTGTCGTCCTTTTCGCGACTCACGACGTACGATACGGGACTGAAAAATAGTGCAAACGAAGAAAAGTGTCTCGAAACAGATGAAAATGTTCAATTTTGGACATTGAAAATAGGCGCAACCGTGCAAGCTTGGTGCCCACGTCGTAGTGCTCTCGGAGAGCTTTCCAACGGTACGCTGTGCGCTGCGTAACTCCTTACGGATCAAAAGTTATAGGCACCGGAGCGACGGATACCTGGTCATAAGCCCCACGCCCTCAGTTTGCACGCCCAACCTCTACGTGAAGTGAAGTTGTCTTACGCAAGGTGCCGTGGGATTCGGTAATAGAAATGTGATGGATTAGGTTATCGTCGTTTTCGCGGCTCACGACGTACGATCCGGGATGGAAAAACAACGCAAAAGAAGAAAAGTGTAGCGAAACTTATGAAAACATTCGATTTTGGGCTGCAAAAACAGGCACAGCCAAGCATAATTGCTGCCTTCGTCGTAGAGCTCTCGGAGTTCTTTCCAACGGTATGTTGTGCGCCGCGTAACTCCTTACGAATCAAAAGTTATGGGCACCGGAGCGACAGATACCTAGTCACCAGCCCTACACCCTCTGTTTGCGGGCCCAGCCATTACGTGAAGTGATGTTGTCTTACCTATGGTGCCATGGGATTCAGTAATAGAAATGTGATGGATTAGGTTGTCATCTTTTTCACGGGTCACGACATACGATCTGGGATGGAAGAACAGCGCAAAAGAAGAAAATCATCCCAAAACTTATGAAAAGGTTTGATTTTGGGCTTAGAAAACAGGCGCAGCCAAGCAGGCTAGGTGTCGTCGTCGTAGAGCTCTTAGAGAGCTTTCCAACGGTATGCTGTGTGCCGCGTAACTCCTTACGAATCAAAAGTTATGAGCACCGGAGCGACGGACACCTGGTCACAAGCCCCACGTCCTCTATTTGCGGGCCCAGCCTCTACGTGAAGTGAAGTTGTCTTACCCAAGCTGCCGTTGTATTCGGTAATAGAAATGTGATGAATTAGGTTGTTACCCTTTTTACGGATCGCGACGTACGATTTAGGACAAAAAACCTGCGCAAAAGAAGAAAAGTATCCTGAAACTATTGAAAACATTCAATTTTGGGCTCTGAAAATAGGCGCAGCCGAGCAGGCTTGTTGCCCTAGTCGTAGAGCTCTCAGAGAGCTTTCCAACGGTAAGCTGTGCACCGCGTAACTCCTTACGGATCAAAAGTTATAGGCACCGGAGCAACGGATACCTGGTCACAAGCCCCACGCCCTCGATTTGCGGGCCCAGCCTCGACGTGAAGTGAAGTTGCCTTGCCCAAGGTGCCATGAGAATCAATAATAGAAATGTGATAGATTAGGTTGTCGTCCTTTTCGCGGTTCACGACGTACGATCCGGGACGTAAAAATAGCGCAAAAGAACAAAAGTGTAGCGAAACTTTTGAAAACGTTCGATTATGGGTTGCAATAAAAGGCGCAGCCGAGCAGGCTTTCTGCCCACGTCGTAGAGCTCTCAGAGTGCTTTCCAACGGTATGCTGTGCACCGCGTAACTCCTTACGGATCAAAAGTTATGGGCACCGGAGCGACAGATACCTGGTCACGAGCCCTACGCCCTCTGTTTGTGGGCCCAGCCTCTACGTGATATGAAGTTTTCTTGCCCAAGGTGACGTGGGTTTCGGTAATAGAAATGTGATGAATTCGGTTGTTGTCCTTTTCGGGGGTCACGATGTACGATCCGGGATGGAAGAACAGCGCAAAAGAAGAAAAGTGTCCCAAAACTTATCAAAATGTTCAATTTTGTTCTCAGAAAATTGGCGCAAACCGAGCAGGCTACGTGCCTCGTCGTAGAGCTCTCAGAGAGCTTTCCAACGGTATGCTGTGAGCCGCGTAACTCATTGCGAATAAAAAGTTAAGGGCACCAGAGCAATGGATACTTGGTCACAATCCCCACACCCTCTGTTTACGGGCCCAACCTCTACGTGAAGTGAAGTTGTCTTGCGTAAGGTGCCGTGGGATTCGGTAATATAAATGTGATGGATTAGGTTGTCGTCCTTTTCGCGGCTCACGACGTACGATCCGGGACGAAAAAACAGCGTAAAAGAAGAAAAGTGTAGCGAAACTTATGAAAACGTTCGATTTTAGGCTACGAAAATAGGCGCAGCCGAGCATGCTTGTTGTCCCCGTCGTAGAGCTCTCGGATTGCTTTTCAACAGTATATTGTGCGCCTCGTAACTCCTTACGGATCAAAAGTTATGGGCACCGGAGCGATAGATACCTAGTCACCAGCCCTACACCCTCTGTTTGCGGGCCCAGCTACTACGTGAAGTGAAGTTGTCTTGCCCAAGGTGCCATGGGATTCGGTAATAGAAATGTGATGGATTAGGTTGTCATCTTTTTCGCGGGTCACGACGTACGATCCAGGACGGAAGAACAGCGCAAAAGAAGAAAAGTGTCCCAAAACTTATGAAAATGTTTGATTTTGGGATCAAAAAATAGGCGCAACCGAGCAGGCTAGGTGCCGTCATTGTAGAGCTCTCAGAGAGCTTTCCAACGGTATGCTGTGCGCCGCGTAACTCCATACAGATCAAAAGTTATGGGCACCGGAGCGATAGATACCTAGTCACCAGCCCCACACCCTCTGTTTGCAGGCCCAGCCACTACGTGAAGTGAAGTTGTCTTGCCCAAGGTGCCATGGGATTCGGTAATAGAAATGTGATGGATTAGGTTGTCATCTTTTTTGCGGGTCACGACGTACGATCCGGGATGGAAGAACAGCGCAAATGAAGATAAGCGTCCCAAAACTGATGAAAATGCTTGATTTTTGGGTAAGAAAAAAGGCGCAGCCGAGCAGGCTATGTGTCGTCGTCGTAGATCTCTCAGAGAGCTTTCCAACGGTATGCTGTGCACCGCGTAACTCTATACGGATCAAAAGTTAAGGGCACCGGAGCAACGGATACCTGGTCACAAGCCCCACGCCCTCTGTTTGCGTGCCTAGCCTCTACGTGAAATGAAGTTGTCTTGCCCAAGGTGCCATGGGATTCGGTAATAAAAATGTGATGGATTAGGTTTTCGTCCTTTTTGCGGCCCACGACGTACGATCCCGGACGAAAAAATATCACAAAAGTAGAAAAGTTTCCCGAAACTGATGAAGACGTTCAATTTTGGGCTCTGAAAACAAGCGCAACCGAGCAAGCTTCGTGCTCCCGTCGTAGAGCTCCCGGAGAACTTTCCAACGGTATGCTGTGCGCCGCGTAACTCCTTACGAATCAAAAGTTATGGGCACCGGAGCGACGGATACTTGGTCACCAGCCCCACGCCCTCTGTTTGCGGGCCCAGCCTCTACGTGAGGTAAGGTTGTCTTGCTCAAGGTGGCGTGGGATTCGGTAATAGAAATGTGATGGATTAGGTTGTCGTCCTTTCCGCAGCTGACGACGTACGATCCGGGACGGAAAAAAACAGCGCAAAAGAATAACAGTGTCCCAAAACTTATGAAAATGTTCGATTTTGGGCTCAGAAAAGAGGCGCAGCCGAGCAGGCTAGGTGCCCTCATCGTAGAGCTCTCAGAGCGCTTTCCAACGGTATGCTGTGCGCCGCGTAACTCGTTACGAATCAATAGTTAAGGGTACCGGAGCAATGGATACTTGGTCACAAGCCCTATGCCCTCTGTTTGCGGGCCCAGCCTCTACGTGAAGTGAAGTTGTCTTGCGCAAGGTGTTATGGGATTGGGTAATAGAAATGTGATGGATTAGGTTGTAGTCCTTTTTGCGCCTAATGACGTATGATACGGGACGGAAAAACATTGCAAAAGAAGAATAGTGTCTCAAAATTGATGAAAATGATCGATTTCAGGCTCTGAAAATAGGCGCAGCCTAGCATGCCTGGTACCCCCGTCATAGTGCTCTCGGAGAGCTTTCAAACGGTATGCTGTGCACCGCGTAACTCCTTACGGATGTAAAGTTATGGGCAACGGAGCGACGGATACCTGGTCACAAGCCCCACGTCCTCGGTTTGAGGGCCCAGCCTCTACGTGAAGTGAAGTTGTCTTGCCCAAGGAGCCGTGGGATTCGGTAACAAAAATGTGTGGGATTTGGTTGTCGTCCTTTTCACAGCTCATGACGTACGATCTGGGACTGAAAAACAGTGCAAAAGAAGAGAAGTGTCAGAAAATGGACAAAAATGTTCAATTTTGGGCTTTGAAAACAGGCACAGCAGAGCAAGCTTGCTGCCCTCGTCGTAGAGCTCTCGGAGAGCTTTCCAACGGTATGCTCTGTGCCACGTAACTCTTTACGGATCAAAAGTTATGGGCACCGAAGCGACGGATACCTGGTCAAAAGCCCCATGCCCTCTGTTTGCGTGCCCAGCCTCTACATGAAGTGAAGTTGTCTTGCCCAAGGTGCCGTGGGATTCGGTAATAAAAATGTGATGGATTAAGTTTTTCGTCCTTTTTGCGGCTCACGACGTATGATACGGGACGAAAAAACTGCACAAAAGTAGAAAAATGTCCAAAAACTGATGATAACATTCAATTTTGGGCTCCGAAAATAGGCGCAGCCGAGCATCATTGGTACCCCTACCGTAGTGCTCTCGGAGAGCTTTCCAACGATATGCTATGCGCCGCGTAACTCCTTACGGATCAAAAGTTATGCGCCCCAGAGCGACGGATACCTGGTCACAGCCCCAGGCCCTCCGTTTGAGGGCCTAGCCTCTACGTGAAGTGAACTTGTCTTGCCCAAGGTGCCGTGGGATTCGGTAATAAAAATGTGATGGATTAGGTTGTCGTCCTTTTCGCGGCTCACGACGTATGATCCAAGACTGAAAAACAGCACAAAAGAAGAGAAGTATCCCAAAACTAATGAAAACATTCTATTTTGGGCACCAAAAACAAGTGTTGCCGAGCAAGCTTGCTGCCCCAGTTGTAGAGCTCTCGGAGAGCTTTCCAATAGTATGATGTGGGCCGCGTAACTCCTTACGGATCAAAAGTTATAGGCACCGGACCGACGGATACCTGGTCACAAGCCCCACGCCCTTTGTTTGCGTGCCCAGCTTCTATGTGAAGTGAAGTTGTCTTGCCCAAGGAGCCATGGGATTCAATAATAGAAATGTGATGGATTATGTTGTCGCCCTTTTCGCGGCTCACGACGTACGATCCGGGACTGAAAAACTGGGTAAAAGAGGCTTGGTGCCCCCCGTCGTAGAGCTCTCGGAGAGCTTTTCAAAGGTATGTTGTGCGCCGCGTAACTTCTTACGGATCAAAAGTTATGATCACCGGAGCGACGGATACCTAGTTACAAGCCCCACGCCCTCGGTTTGAGGGCCCAGCCTCTACGTGAAGTGAAGTTTTCTTGCCCAAGGTGCCGTGGGATTCGATAAAAGAAATGTGATGGATTAGGTTGTCGTCATTTTCGCGGCTCACGACGTACAATCTGGGACGAAAAAACAGTGCAAAGGAAGAAAAGTATCCCAAAACTAATTAAAATGTTCAGTTTTAGGCTCTGAAGACCGGCGCAGCCGAGTAGGCTTGCTGCTTCTATCTTAGAGCTCTCGGAGAACTTTCCAACGGTATGCTGTGCGCCGTGTAACTCCTTACGGATCAAAAGTAATGGGCACCGGAGCGACGGATACCTGGTCACAAGCCTCACGCCCTCAATTTTAGGACCCAGCCTCTACGTGAAGTGAAGTTGTCTTGCCCAAGGTGCCGTGGGATTCGGTAATAAAAATTTGATGAATTAGGTTGTTGTCCTTTTCGCGACTCACGACGTATGATCCGAGACCGAAAAACAGCACTAAAGAAGAAAAGTGTCCCAAAACTGATAAAACATTCAATTTTAGGCTCCAAAAATAGGCGCAACTGAGCAGGCTTGATGTCCCCGTTGTCGCGCTCTTGGAGAGCTTTTTAACGGTATCCTGTGCACCGCGCAACTCCTTACGGATCAAAAGTTATGGGCAACGGAGCGACGGATACCTGGTCACAAGCCCTATACCCTCTATTTCCGGGCCCAGCCTCAACGTGAAGTGAAGTTGTCTTGCCTAAGGTGTCGTGGGATTCGGTAATAGAAATGTGATGGATTAGGTTGTCGTCCATTTTACGGCTCACAACGTA
This sequence comes from Budorcas taxicolor, assembly GCF_023091745.1. NCBI lineage: Eukaryota > Metazoa > Chordata > Mammalia > Artiodactyla > Bovidae > Budorcas > Budorcas taxicolor. The sequence goes on from NW_026291851.1 coordinate 13,511, forward strand.
CAATCCGGGACAGAAAAGCTGCGCAAAAGAAGAAAAGTATCCCAAAACTGATAAAAATGTTCAATTTTGGGCTCCAAAAATAGGCACCGCCGAGCAAGCTTGGTGCCCCGTATCGTAGAGCTCTCGGAGAGCTTTCTAACGGTATGCTATGCGCAGCGTAACTCCTTACGGATCAAAAGTTATGAGCACCGGAGCTACGGATACCTGGTCACAAGCCCCACGCGCTCTATTTGCGGTCCTAGCCTCTTCGTGAAGTGAAGTTGTCTTGCCCAAGGTGCCGTGTGATTTGGTATTAGAAATGTGATGTATTAGGTTGCCGTCCTTTTCACGGCTCACGACTTACAATCCGGAATGAAAAAATAGCGCAAAAGAAGAAAAGTGTCCCAAAACATATGAAAATGTTTGATTTTGGGCTCTGAAAATAGTCGCAACCCAGCAGGCTAGGTGCCCCCATCGTAGAACACTCAGAGTGCTTTCCAACGGTTTGCTGTGCGCCGCGTAACTCCTTACAGATCAAAAGTTATTGGCACCGGAACGACAGATACCTGGTCACAAGCCCCACGCCCTCGGTTTGAGGGCCCAGCCTCTACGTGAAGTGCAGTTGTCATGCCCAAGGTGCCGTGGGATTCGGTAATAAAAATGTGTTGGATTAGGTTGTCGTTCTTTTCGTGGCTCACGACGTACGATCCGAGACGAAAAAATAGCGCAAAAGACGAAACGTGTCACAAAATTGATGAAAACGTTCGATTTTGGGCTCCAAAAATAGGCGCAACCGAGAGACGTCCTGCTCTCGTCGTAGAGCTCTCGGAGAGCTTTCCAACTGTATGTTGTGCGCCGCATAACTTCTTACGGATCAAAAGTTATGGGCACCGGAGCGACGGATACCTGGTCACAAGCCCCACGCCCTCGGTTTGAGGGCCCCAGCCTCTACGTGAAGTGAACTTGCTTTGCCCAAGGTGCCATGTGATTCGGTAATAGAAATGTGATGGATTAGGTTGTCGTCCTTTTCGCGGCTCACGACGTACGATCCGGGACGGAAAAAATAGAGCAAAAGTAGAAAAGGGTCCCAAAACTGATGAAAACATTCGATTTTGGGCTCCGAAAGCAAGTGCAGCCAAGCAAGCTTAGTGGCCCTTGTCGTAGAGCTCTCGGAGAGCTTTCCAACGGTATGCTGTGCGCTGTGTAACTCCTTACGGATCAAAAGTTATGAGCATCGGAGCGACGGATACCTGGTCACAAGTCTCATGCCCTCTGTATGCGGGCCTAGCCTCTATGTGAAGTGAAGTTGTCTTGCCCAAGGTGCCATGTGATTTGGTAATAGACATGTGATGGATTAGGTTGTCGTCATTTTCGCGGCTCATGACGTACGATCCGGGATGAAAAAACTGCGCAAAAGAAGAAAAGTGTCCCAAAATTGATGAAAACGTTCAATTTTGGGCTCTGAAAATAGTTGCAGCCAAGCAAGTTTGGAGCGCCCTGTCGTAGAGCTCTCGGAGAGCTTTCCGACTGTATGCTGTGCGCTGCGTAACTCGTTACGGATCAAAAGTTATCGGCACCGGAGCGACAGCTACCTGGTCACAAGCGCCACGCCCTCGGTTTGAGGGCCCAGCCTCTACGTGAAGTGAAGTTGTCTTGCCCAAGGTGCTGTGGGATTCGGTAATAGAAATGTGATGGATTAGGTTGTCGTCCTTTTCGCAGCTCACAACGTACGATCCGGGACGAAAAAACTGTGCAAAAAGAAGAAAAGTGTCCCGAAACTGATGAAAACATTCGATTTTGGGCTCCGAAAGCTGGCATAACCGAGCAAGCTTAGCGCCCCCTGTTGTAGAGCTCCCGGAGAACTTTCCAACGGTATGCTGTGTGCTGCGTAACTCCTTACGGATCAAAAGTTATGAGCACCGGTGCGACGGGATACCTGGTCATAAGACCTACGCCCTCTATTTGCTGGCCCAGCCTCTATGTGAAGTGAAGTTGTCTTGCCCAAGGTGCCATGTGATTCGGTATTATAATTGTGATGGATTAGGTTGTCGTGCTTTTCGCAGCTCACGATGTACCATTCGGGATGGAAAAACAACGCAAAAGAAGAAAAGTGTCCCAAAACTGATGGAAACGTTCAATTTTGGGCTCCGAAAGCAAGCGCAGCCGAGCAAGCTTAGTGCCCCCTGTCGTAGAGCTCTCGGAGAGCTTTCCAACGGTATGCTGTGCGCTGCATAACTCCTTACGAATCAAAAGTTATGAGCACCGGAGCGACGGATACCTGGTCACAAGCCCCACACCCTCTGTTTGTGGGCCCAGCCTCTATGTGAAGTAAAGTTGTCTTGCCCAAGGTGCCATGTGATTCGGTAAAAGAAATGTGACGAATTAGGTTGTCATCATTTTCGCGGCTCACGACATACGATACCGAACGGAAAAACTGTGAAAAAGAAGAAAAATGTCCCCAAACCTGATGAAAACGTTCGATTTTGGGCTCCGAAAATAGGCACAGCCGAGCAAGCTCTCGGAGAGCTTTCCAACAGTATGCTGTGCGCCGTGTAACTCCTTACGGATCAAAAGTTATGAGCACTGAAGCGACGGATGCCTGGTCACAAGCCCCACGCCCTCTGTTTGCAGGCCCAGCCTCTACGTGAAATGAAGTTGTCTTGCCCAAGGTGCCATGTGATTCGGGAATAGAAATATGATGGATTAAGTTGTCGTCTTTTTCGCGACTAACGACGTATGATCTGGGACGAAAAAAACAGCGCAAAAGAAGAAAAGTGTCCCAAATTTTTTGAAAATGTTCGATTTTGGGCTTCAAAAGCAGGCACAACCGAGCAGGCTAAGTGCCCCCATCGTAGAGCTCTCAGAGTCCTTTCCAACGGTACGGTGTGCGCCGTGTAACTCCTCACGGATCAAAAGTAATGGGCACCGGAGCGACGGATACCTGGTTACAAGCCCCACTCCCTCAGTTTGAGGGCCCAGCCTCTACGTGAAGTGATGTTGTCTTGCCTAAGGTGCCGTGGGATTCAGTAATAAAAATGTGATGGATTAAGTTGTCATCCTTTTCGCGGCTCACGACGTACGATCCTAGACGGAAAAAATAGTGCAAAAAAAGAAAAGTGTCCCAAAACTGATGAAAACATTCGATTTTGGGCTCTGAAAATAAGCGTAGCCGAGCAGGCTTGCTACCCCCGTCGTGGAGCTCTCGGAGAGCTTTCCAACGATATGCTGGGCGTCGTGTAACTCCTTACGGATCAAAAGTTATGAGCACCGGAGCGACGGATACCTGGTCATAAGCCCCACGCCCTCTATTTGCTGGCCAAGCCTCTTCATGAAGTGAAGTTATCTTGCCCAAGGTGCCGTGTGATTCGGTAATAGAAATTTGATGGATTAGATTGTCGTCCTTTTCACGGCTCACGACGTACGATCCGGGACGGAAAAAACAGCGCAAATAATAAAAGTGTCCCAAAACTGATGAAAATGTTTGATTTTGGGCTCTGAAAATTGGGTGCAGCCGAGCAAGCTTGATGCCCCCGTCGTAGAGCTCTCAGAGTGCTTTCCAATGGTATACTGTGTGCTGCGTAACTCCTTACGGATCAAAAGTAATGGGCACTGGAGCGACAGATACCTGGCCACAAGCCCCACGCCCTCGGTTTGACGGCCCATCCTCTACGTGAAATGAAGTTGTCTTGCCCAAGTTGCCGTGTGATTCGGTAATAGAAATAAGATGGATTATGTTGTCGTCCTTTTCGAGACTCACGACGTACGATCCGGGACGAAAAAAAGCGCAAAAGAAGAAAAGTATCCCAAAACTGATGAAAACGTTCCATTTTGGGCTCCGAAAACAGGCGCAACTGAGCAAGCTGGTGCCCCCGTGGTATATCTCTCGGAGAACTTTCCAACGGTATGTTGTGCACCGCGAAACTCCTTACGGATCAAAAGTTATAAGCACCAGAGCAACGGATACCTGGTCACAAGCCCCACACCCTCTATTTGTGGGACTAACCTCTACATGAAGTGAAGTTGTCTTGCCCAAGGTACCGTGGAATTCGGTAATAAAAATGTGATGGATTATGTTGTCGTCCTTTTCGCGGCTCACGACGTACGATTCGGGACGGAAAAACTGCGTAAAAGAAGAAAAGTGTGCCAAAACTAATGAAAACATTAGATTTTGGGCTCCGAAAATAGGCACAGCCGAGCGAGCATGGTGCCCCCGTCGTAGAGCTCTCAAAGGGCTTTACAACGGTATGTTGTGCGCCGCGTAACTCCTTACGGATCAAAAGTTATGGGCACCGGAGCGACGGATACCTAGTCACAAGCCCCACGCCCTGTGTTTGCGAGCCAGCCTCTATTTGAAGTGAAGTTGTCTGGCACAAGGTGCCGTGAGATTATGTATTAGAAATGTGATGGATTAGGTTGTCGTCCTTTTCGCGGCTGACGACGTACGACCTGGGATGAAAAAACAGCGCAAATAAAGAAAGTGGCCCAAAACTTATCAAAATGTTCGATTTTGGGCTATGAAAACAGGCTTAACCAAGCAGGCTAGGTGCCCCCAACGTAGAGCTCTCAGAGTACTGTCCAACGGTACGCTGTGCGTCGTGTAACTCCTTACGGATCAAAAGTAATGGGCAACGGAGCGACGGATACCTGGTCACAAGCCCCACGCCCTCAATTTGAGGGCCCAGCCTCTATGTGAAGTGAAGTTTTCTTGCCTAAGGTGCCGTGGGATTCGGTAAGAAAAATGTGATGGATTAAATTGTCGTCTTTTTTGCTGCTCACGACGTACGATCCTGGATGGAAAAACAGCGCAAAAGAATAAAAGTGTCCCAAAACTGATGAAAACGTTCGATTTTGATCTCCAAAAATAGGCGCAGCCGAGCAGGCTTGCTGCTCCCGTCGTAGAGCTCTCGGAGAGCATTCCAACGGTACGCTGTGCGTCGCGTAACTCTTTACATATCAAAAGTTATGGGCACTGGTGCGATGGATACCTGGTCACAAGCCCCACGCCCTCTGTTTGAGGGCCCAGCCTCTACATAAAGTGAAGTTGTCTTGCCCAATGTGCCGTGTGATTCGGTAATAGAAATGTGATGGATTAGGTTGTCGTCCTTTTCGCGGCTTACGACGTACAATCCTGGATGGAAAAACAGCGCAAAAGAAGAAAGTGTCCCAAAATTGATTAAAACATTCGATTTTGGGCTCCGAAAACAGGTGCAGCTGTGCAAGCTTGGTGCCCCCGTCGTAGAGCTCTCAGAGAGTTTTCCAACGGTATGCTGTGAGCCGCGTAACTCCTTACGGATCAAAGGTTATGAGCACCGGAGCAACAGATACCTGGTCACAAGCCCCACACCCTCTGTTTGCGAGCCTAGCCTCTACATGAAGTGAAGTTGTCTTGCTAAGGTGCCATGGGATTCGGTAATAGAAATGTGATGGATTAAGTTGTCGTCCTTTTCGCGGCTCACCACGTACGATACAGGATGGAAAAACTCCGCAAAAGCTGAAAAGTGTCCTGAAACTGATGAAAACGTTCGATTTTGGGCTTTGAAACAGGCGCAGCAGAGCAAGCTTGGTGCCCCCATCGTAGAGCTCTCTGAGAGCTTTCCAAGGGTATACTATGCGCCGCGTAACTCTTCACGGATCAAAAGTTATGAGCACCGGAGCAACGGATACCTGGTCACCAGCCCTACGCCCTCTGTTTGCGGGCCCAGCCTTTACGTGAAATGAAGTTGTCTTGCCCAAGTACGATCCGAGACGGAAAAACTGCACAAAAGAATAATAGTATCTCGAAACTAATGAAAACGTTCGATTTTGGGCTCCGAAAATAGGCCCAACCGAGCAAGTTGGGTGCCCCCATCGTAGAGCTCTCTGAGAGCTTTTCAACGGTATGCTGTGCGTCGCGTAACTCCTTACGGATCAAAAGTTATGAGCACCGGAGCGACGGATACCTGGTCACAAGTCCTACGCCCTCGGTTTGAGGGCCCAGCCTCTACGTGAAGTGATGTTGTCTTGCCTAAGGTATCGTGGGATTCAGTAATAAAAATGTGATGGATTAAGTTGTCGTCCTTTTCGCGGCTCACGATATACGATCCTGGACGGAAAAATTGTGCAAAAGAAGAAAAGTGTCCTAAAACTGATGAAAATGTTTGATTTTGGGCTCTGAAAATAGGCGTAGCCGAGCAGGCTTGTTGCTCCCGTCGTAGAGCTCTCGGAGAGCTTTCCAACGGTATACTGTGCGCCGCGTAACTCCTTACTAATCAAAAGTTAGGAGCACCGGAGCGACAGATACCTGGTCACAAGCCCCACGCCCACTATTTGCGGGCCAAGCCTCTTCGGGAAGTGAAGTCGTCTTGCCCAAGGTGCCATGTGATTCGGTAATATAAATATGATGGATTAGGTTGTCGTTCTTTTCGCGGCTCACGACGTACGATCCAGGACGAAAAAACAGCGCAAACGAAGAAAAGTGTCCCAAAACTGATGAAAACGTTTGATTTTGGGCTCTGAAAATAGGTGCAGGAGAGCGAGCTTGATGCCCCCGTCGTAGAGCTCTCGGAGAACATTCCAATGGTATGCCGTGCACTGCATAACTCCTTACGGATCAAAAGTAATGGGCACCAGAGTGACGGATACATGGTCACAAGCCCCAAACCCTCTATTTGCGAGACCAACCTATACCTGAAGTGAAGTTGTCTTGCCCAAGGTGCCGTGTGATTCAGTATTAGAAATGTGATGGATTAGGTTGTCGTCCTTTTCGCGGCTCACGACGTATGACCCGGGACGGAAAAACAGTGCAAAAGAAGAAAAGTGGCCCAAAACTTATGAAAATATTCAATTTTAGGCTCTGAAAACAGGCGTAACCAAGCAGGCTAGGTGCCCCTATCGTAGAGCTCTCAGAGTGCTTTCCAAAGGTACGTTGTGTGCCGCGTAACTCCTTACAGATCAAAAGTAATGGGCACCGGAGCGACGGATACCTGCTCACAAGCCCCACGTCCTCGGTTTGAGGGCCCAGCCTCTACGTGAAGTGAAGTTGTCTTGCCTAAGGTGCTGAGGGATTCGGTAATAAAAATGTGATGGATTAATTTGTCGTCTTTTTTGCTGGTCACGACGTACGATCCTGGATGAAAAAACAGCGCAAAAGAATAAAAGTGTCCCAAAACTGATGAAAACATTTGATTTTGATCTCCAAAAATAGGCGCAGCCGAGCAGGCTTGCTGCTCCCGTCGTAGAGCTCTCGGAGAGCTTTCCAACGGTACGCTGTGCGTCGCGTAACTCCTTACGGATTAAAAGTTATGGGAACCCGAGCAACGGATACCTGGTTACAAGCCCCACGCCCTTTGTTTGAGGGCCCAGCCTCTACGTGAAGTGAAGTTGTCTTGCTCATGGTGCCGTGTGATTTGTTAATACAAATGTGATGGATTAGGTTGTCGTCCTTTGCGCTGCTCACGACGTACGATGCTGGATGGAAAAACAGCGCAAAAGAAGAAAAGTGTCCCAAAATTGATGAAAACGTTCAATTTTCGGCTCCGAAAACAGGCGCAGCTGAGCAGGCTTGGTACCCCCGTCGTAGAGCTCTCGGAGAGTTTTCCAACGGTATGTTGTGCGCGCGTAACTCCTTACGGATCAAAAGTTATGAGTACCAGAGCGATAGATACCTGGTCACAAGCCCCACGCCCTCTGTTTGTGGGCCCAGCTTCTACGTGAAGTGAAGTTGTCTTGCCCAAGGTGACGTAGGATTCGGTAATAGAAATGTGATGGATTAGGTTGTCGTCCTTTTCGCAGTTCACGACGTACGATCCGGGACGGAAAAACTGCGCAAAAGAAGAAAAGTGTCCTGAAACTGATAAAAATGTTCAATTTTGAGCTCTGAAAACAGGCGCAGCCGAGCAAGCTTGGTGCCCCCATCGTAGAGCTCTCTGAGAGCTTTCCAAAGGTATGTTGTGCACCGCGTAACTCCTCACGGATCAAAAGTTATGAGCACCGGAGCGACAGATACCTGGTCACAAGCCCTACGCCCTCTGTTTGCGGGCCCAGCCTTTACGTGAAGTGAAGTTGTCTTGCCCAAGTACGATCCGGGACGGAAAAACTGCGCAAAAGAAGAATAGTATCCCAAAACTGATGAAAACGTTCAATTTTGGGCTCTGAAATAGGCCCAACCGAACAAGCTGGGTTCCCCCGTCGTAGATCTCTCGGAGAACTTTCCAACGGTATGCTGTGCGTCGCGTAACTCCTTACGGATCAAAAGTTAGGAGCACCAGAGCGACGGATACCTGGTCACAAGCCCCACACCCTCTGTTTGCTGGCCCAATCTATACATGAAGTGAAGTTGTCTGGCCCAAGGTGCTGTGTGATTTGGTAATAGAAATGTGATGGATTAGGTTGTCGTTCTTTTCGCGGCTCACGACGTACGATCCGAGATAGAAAAATAGCACAGAAGAAGAAAAGTATCCCAAAACTTAAGAAAATGTTCAATTTTGGGCTCTGAAAACAGCTACAACCGAGCAGGCTAGGGGCCCGCATCGTAGAGCTCTCAGAATGCTTTCCAACGGTATGTTGTGCACCACATAACTCCTTACGGATCAAAAGTAATGGGCACCGGAGCGACGGATACCTGGCCATAAGCCCTACGCCCTCGGTTTGAGGGCCCAGCCTCTACGTGAAATGTAGTTGTCTTGCCCAAGGTGCCGTGTGATTCGGTAACAGAAATGTGATGGATTAGGCTGTCGTCCTTTTCGCGGCTCACGATGTACAATCCGGGATGAAAAAACAACGCAAAAGAAGAAAAGTGTCCCCAAACGGATTAAAACGTTTTATTTTTGGCTCCGAAAACAGGCGCAACCGAGCTCGGTGCCCCCGTTGTATAGCTCTCGGAGAGTTTCCAATGGTATGTTGTGCGCCGCGTAACGCCTTACGGATCAAAAGTTATGAGCATCGGAGCGACGGATACTTGGTCAAAAGCCCCACGCCCTCTGTTTGCGGGCCCAGCCTCTACGTGAAGTGAAGTTGTCTTGCCAAGGTGCCATGGGATTCGGTAACAAAATGTGATGGATTAGGTTTTCTTCCTTTTCACGGCTCACGACGTACGATCTAGGACCGAAAAACTGCACAAAAGAATAAAAGTGTCCCGAAACTGATGAAAACGTTCGATTTTAGGCTCCAAAAATAGGCACAGCCAAGCAAGATTGGTACCCCTGTCGTAGAGCTCTTGGAGAGCTTTCCAACAGTTTGCTGTGCGCCGCGTAACTCCTTACGGATCAAAAGTTATGCGCACCGGAGCGACGGATACCTGGTCACAAGTCCCACGCTCTCTGTTTGCGGGCCCCGCCTCTATGTGAAGTGAAGTTGTCTTGCCCAAGGTGCCGTGTAATTTGGTAATAAAAATGTTATGGATTAGGTTGTCGTCCTTTTTGCGACTCACGATGTACGATCCGGGACGAAAAAATAGCGCAAAAGAAGAAAAGTGTCCCCAAACGGATTAAAACGTTCAATTTTTGGCTCCAAAAACAGGCGCAACCGAGCAAGTTTGGTGCCCCCGTCGTATAGCTCTCGGAGAGCTATACGACGGTATGTTGTGTGCATCATAACTCCTTACAGATCAAAAGTTCTGAGCATCGGAACGACAGATACCTGGTCACAAGCCCCACGCCCTCTATTTGAGGGCCCATCCTCTACGTGAAGTGAAGTTGTCTTCCCCAAGGTGCCGTGGGATTCGGTAACAGAAAAGTGATGGATTAGGTTTTCTTCCTTTTCACGGCTCACGACGTACGATCCGGGACTGAAAAACTGCACAAAAGAATAAAAGTGTCCCGAAACTGATGAAAACGTTCGATTTTGGGGTCCAAAAATAGGCATAGCCTATCAAGATTGGTATCCCTTGTCGTAGATCTCTCGGAGAGCTTTCCAACGGTATGCTGTGCGCCGCGTAACTCCTTACGGATTAAAAGTTATGAGCACCGGAGTGACGGATACCTGGTCACAAGTCCCACGCTCTCTGTTTGCGGGCCCAGCCTCTATGTGAAGTAAAGTTGTCTTGCCCAAGGTGCCGTGTGATTCAGTAATAGAAATGTGATGGATTAGAGTGTCGTCTTTTTCGCGGCTCACGACTTACGATCCGGGACGGAAAAATAGCGCAAAAGAAGAAAAGTGTCCCAAAACTTATAAAAATGTTCAACTTTGGGCTCTGAAAATAGGCGCAACCGAGCAAGCTAGGTGCCCCCATCGTAGAGCTCTCAGAGTTCTTTCCAACGGTATGCTGTGTGCCACCTAACTCCTTACGGATCAAAAGTAATGGGCACCGGAGCGACGGATACCTGGTCATAAGCCCCATGCCCTCAGTTTGAGGGCCCAGCCTCTTCGTGAAGTGAAGTTGTCTTGCCTAAGGTGCCATGAGATCCGGTAATAAAAATGTGATGGATTAAGTTGTCTTCCTTTTCGCGGCTCACGAAGTACGATCCTGGACAAAAAAACCGCGCAAAAGAAGAAAATTGTCTCAAAACTGATGAAAACGTTCGATTTTGGGCTCCGAAAATAGGCGCAACTGAGCAGGCTTGCTACTCCCGTCGTAGAGCTCTCGGAGAGCTTTCCAATGGTATGTTGTGCGCAGCGTAACTCTTTACGGATCAAAAGTATTGGGCACCGGAGCGACGGATACCTGGTCACAAGCCCCACGCCCTCGGTTTGAGCGCCCAGCCTCTACGTGAAGTGATTTGTCTTGCCCAAGGTACCGTGTGATTCATTATTAGAAATGTGATGGATTAGGTTGTCGTCATTTTCACGGCTCACGACATAGGATCCGGGACAGAAAAACAGCGCAAAAGAATAAAAGTATCCCAAAACTGATGAAAATGTTTGATTTTGGGCTCTGAAAATAGGCGCAGCCGATCAAGCTTGGTGCCCCCGTCGTAGAGCTCTCGGAGAGCTTTCCAATGGTATGCTGTGCGCCGCGTAACTCCTTGCGGATCAAAAGATATGAGCATCTTAGCGACGGATACCTAGTCACAAGCCCCACGCCCTCTGTTTGCGAGCCCAGCCTCTACGTGAAGTGAAGTTTTCTTGCCCAAGGTGCCATGGTATTCGGTAATAGAAATGTGATGAATTTGGTTGTCGTCCTTTTTGCGGCTCACGATGTACGATCCGGGATAGAAAAACTGCGCAGAAGAAGTAAAGTGTCCCGAAACTAATGAAAACGTTTGGTTTTGGGCTGTAAAAACAGGCGCAGCCGAGCAATCTTGGTGCCCCAGTCGTAGAGCTCTCGGAAAGCTTTCTAACGGTATGCTGTGTGCCGCATAACTCCTTACGGATCAAAAGTTATAAGCACCGGAGCGACGGATACCTGGTCACAAGCCCCACTCCCTCTGTTTGCGAGCCCAACCTCTACGTGAAATGAAGTTGTCTTGCCCAAGGTGTTGTGTTATTCGGTAATAGAAATGTGATGGATTAGGTTGTCATCCATTTCGCAGCTCACGACGTACGATCCGAGACGGAAAAATAATGTAAAAGAAGAAAAGTGTCCCAAAACTTATGAAAATGTTCGATTTTGGGCTCTGAAAACAGGCGCAACTGAGCAGGCTTGGTGCTCCCATCGTAGAGCTCTCAGAGTGCTTTCCAGCGGTATGTTGTGCGCCGTGTAACTTGTGAGGCCCGACCCCGATTTGCGTGCGATACCTCGTTTCGTGTGCCCTAGCCTAGATTTGGATGCCTTAACCTAGATTTAAGAATCATATTTCGTTTTATATGCCTTGCATTGAATTACGTGCAGTCATTTAGGGTTGCGTGCATTTACTTGGAAAATGTGCATTCGTCTCGTAGTTTGTGTCCTACCTCGTAGTGCGTGCCCTAGACCTAGGAAAGCGTGCCCTCACGCTAATCAAGAAAGCATCTTACACGAAGCACTAGATCAATAATTAATCATACAAATCCCACTAACTAATATTAAAATGTTAAGTCAATGCACTCGAAGACGAAATTGCACCAAAAGCTAGACATTCTTTGTTCTTTATTCTTTATTCTTTGCATATCCCTAACACACAATAAAATAAGCCTTGAACAAGACAAAAAAATTCAGATTTGAACACCTCTTTGGCCGACCACCTTGTGTGCTTTGTGCTTGCTTTGCATAATTCAAATTGAACCTAGACAATTCTATGACAACTAATGACACAAAGCAATAAAAAATAGCTCAAAAACTCTACCAAGCTCCACCAATCTCGACATAAGCTCCTTGCCCATGCTAAACACTTCAAATTATACTCCTTGAAGACACAAAAATCTGAAATTGCAAAGCTCAAGGCCGACACATGCTTCAAACCTTGCAAAAGCTTTTATTTTTCTTTCATTTCTCTCATTTCCTCTCATTCTTCTCTCTCCCTCTCATCCTTCTCTCTCTCTCGGCCTTGGCTGAGTTTCTACACTCCTTAGCTTATCTTCATCACTCCATGGTGCATCAAGGCATGCAAGAAGCTAGGGAGCTCGACTAAGCAAGCTAGGTTGCATGAAACACACATGCAAGCTCTTTGAATCTCCATTTCGGCTTAGGTGAGTTTGCTAGCTTCCGTTTCTTTTCTTCTTGTTCTAACCACATGCACCTACTAAGAACTTGGTTACTAAGCTAGGAAATTTGAGAAAAACCGAATGGTGTCTCGGCTAAGCAAGGAAAAAGGTCAACTTTGTGCTTCACCAAGAGTCTTGTGCATCTTCTTGTTGTTTTGCTAAGGTGAGGGCTAAAACTTCTTGAAAATATTTCAAAAACCCACATGCATGCCCTTAAATGTCTATCCTTACTTCTGTACTTGAGATATATGTGTGTTTCATGAGCTTTTATAAACATGCATGGCAAGATATTTGGCTAAAATGTGATGTTGGATGAAATCGTGTATGGGATAGTTTTCTGCCTTGTTGGTGCAATGTGATTTTGGCTAGGTAAATGATATTTAAAATGCGTGAAAATTGGTAGATAACTATTTTTTCCAGTTCTGAACATTTTTCATAGAAATAGGCCAAAGCTAATTTTGACTCTAAAGTTTTCAAAATGGCAAATCATTAAAATGTGTCCAAATCTGGAAAGTCTGGAAAAATGAAGCAGGTTTTGCCAGATTCACTGACCTTGTAGAATGAACCAGTTTTGACTTAGTAAATGACATCCAAAATGCATTATATTTGGTATACTGCTATATTTTTCAGTTTTGGACATTTTTGTCAGAAATGGACTAAGGCTAAATCTGACCCTAAGGCCCTCAAAAACGACAAGTATTGAAATGTGTACAAATCTGGACAGTTTTGTGCAGTCTCACTGTTTTGGCTATAACTATTGAACCCGAACTCCAAATGATGCGAGGTTTGTTTCTGAATTTAGTTCACTTCCTAAGCTTTAATTTGAAATTTTATTTACTGAGTTGGAGATTGTTTGCTTGTCTTAATGATTGTGAGAAAACTGTCCAATGCAGTGAGGGTTTCACTTAGTGATATGCTTAGAAAAATTATTGTAGCTTCTCTCATTGTATTAAATGCTTGGGATTGTGGCATTGAGATGTTGTGTGGACTGTTTTGAATACTTGAGGGTGTATGAACTAATCAGCGCGTGGCTTGAGTTTGATTTCGAGATGACTTGGGGCTTAATCGCACGGGTAAGCACGAATTGGAACCCTAGTAACTAGGTGAATTTGCTAAGTGTTGATCCTTTGGATGTTGTGTTGGATTATGTGTTTAGTAGGCTGCCCGTAGTTGCCTTATAGCCCTAAATATGATTTCGATGATTTCATGTTGATAAGTAGGCTTTTCTTACACCCGGGTCCCATGTAGATGCCGTAGCATAATGAATAATCTTATTATTTAATTACGTGAACTTTGAAATTAGTTATATGACTTGATTTACGTGCGTTACATGGCTGCCCGTTTAATGTTCATATAACTCCATGTGCCTTTCAAGTGAAATTACTTGTCTTATCGTGCCTCGCTTGTTTACTTGTCAATGTGCAATCTTATGACTGCTCGGAGGCAACCTACTTTGTTGTCCTCCTAATGTGATATATTAAATGTCATAAATGTGCATTGCATACAAGGTTGCAACCTCTCATTCTGGCATGGTAGCGTTCACGCACACCGGGCGGTATCGGGCTTGCCGGTGCAACCGTGACTACCATTGTCCAATTCCCTCTCTCGCTTGGGGGCTAGACTTCCTCGGAGAGTTGGGTCGTAGGATTTTGGGGTACATCCGGAGTACACCCATTTGGCGTGATAAGGGGATGATTTGAAGTCGGCTGCAACAACTGATACTGACATGAACTGAGAGCAAAAGCTCACCATATCCTTTTCACTATGTGTATAAGTACTCTCGCTTGGTTCCTAGAGGACCTCGGGGATGAAAGACGGGTAATTGTGTTCATTTACTTTTATATCATGTTATGTACTTACTTGTGATATATTCATGCTTGCAAAAAGGGTTTTCATAAGTTGAACCGAAAAATGAGTTTCAAAACCTATTTCTCGTTCCCCCTCGCTGAGTTCATAAGGACTCACCCTCTTTTATCATCTCAGGTGAAGAAGATCAAGAATAGGTACCCGAGGACGACGTGCCTAACGATGATTCCTTGGAATGATTGCCTGTCCTATGTGCTTTGCTTGATTATGGCCATTGTGAATACTATGCTGCTTGAAGACTATTTCTTTTCATGTTGCTTGATGTTTGTAATGTAAAAGACCCCCGTTGTAATTTGGGGTCTAATTTTGGCTTGTACTGATAATAACTAGACAGACACTACTATGGTCATTTTGCTATCGTTATTGGTTAGTATCTATCATAGGATTATGAAGTATCAGGTAAGGACTAAGCAAAATGAACCTATCCAATCTTAAGCAGGTACCCATTGTTAAGCTAAGATCAACAGGTACTTTTGTAACGAGGATTCACAAACAAACGAGACATAGTATCATGCTAGGTTATTAACCAAACGAGACATCGAGATAACTAGTAGGCGTCTCAATTGACGGTAAATAGTAATCTTAGTTGGAAATGAAATTTGAGGCGTTTAGAGAACTAGGTCAAACTAAAGAGCCCAATTACAACCGTTATGCTGTCGATTTTTTGAAAAAATTGTGGAGTCTAGGCTAAACGTTAAGTGTAAACTT
>NW_026291852.1:0-28598 GCF_023091745.1 Budorcas taxicolor
GACTCCTCCCAGTTTATTGGGGATTGATCGTAGGATTGCGTATGCAAATAGGAAATACCATTCTGGCTTAATGTGGGAGGGTGTACTGAGTGGGTTTGCTGGAGTATAATTATCCGGGTCTCCGAGTAGGTCGGGAGTGAATAGTACTAGTGATATGAGGATGAGGATTAATAGTATGATGCCTAGGATGTCCTTGATGGTGTAATAAGGGTGAAATGGAATTTTGTCTGTGTCTGATGGAATTCCTGTGGGGTTGTTGGATCCTGTTTCGTGGAGGAAAATTAAGTGGATTATGGTGAGAGCTACAATGATAAATGGGAGGATGAAGTGGAAAGCGAAGAATCGGGTGAGGGTGGCTTTGTCTACTGAAAATCCCCCTCAGATTCATTCAACTAGGTTGGTGCCAATGTATGGGATTGCCGAGAGGAGGTTGGTAATGACTGTTGCTCCTCAGAATGATATCTGTCCTCATGGTAGGACATAGCCTATGAATGCTGTGGCTATTGTTGTAAATAGGAGAATTACTCCGATGTTTCATGTTTCTAAGAAGGTATATGATCCGTAATATAGGCCTCGTCCTACATGCATAAATAGGCAGATAAAAAATATTGATGCTCCGTTTGCGTGCATATATCGGATGATTCAGCCATAGTTTACGTCTCGACAAATGTGGGTTACAGAGGAGAATGCTATTGTTGTATCGGATGTGTAGTGTATTGCTAGGAATAGGCCTGTTAAGATTTGTAGAGCTAAGCAAGTGCCTAGGAGGGATCCAAAGTTTCATCATGATGAGATGTTTGATGGAGTTGGGAGGTCAATGAGTGCGTTGTTTACGATTTTTATTAGTGGGTGAGTTTTTCGGATGTTGATCATTAGTGTTCTTGTAGTTGAATAACAACGATGGTTTTTCATATCATTAGTCATGGTTAGATTCCATGCAGGAATAATGATTATGTACATTGTATTTATTTTAAGTGTAATTTTTGTGATGGGCTTTGTAGGGTTTTCTTCAAAACCTTCGCCTATTTATGGGGGGTTGGGATTGATTGTGAGTGGTGGGGTTGGGTGTGGTATTGTGTTAAATTATGGTGGTTCTTTTTTAGGTTTAATGGTTTTTTTAGTTTATTTAGGGGGTATAATGGTGGTTTTTGGTTATACGACAGCTATGGCTACTGAGCAGTATCCTGAGGTTTGGGTTTCTAATAAGGTTGTTTTAGGAACGTTTATTACTGGTTTGTTGATGGAGTTTTTTATAATTTACTATGTGTTGAAGGATAAGGAGGTGGAGATTGTGTTTAAGTTTAATGGTATGGGGGATTGGGTAATTTATGATACAGGGGATTCTGGGTTTTTTAGTGAGGAGGCCATGGGGATTGCTGCTTTGTACAGCTATGGTACTTGATTAGTTATTGTTACTGGTTGATCTTTATTAATTGGTGTAGTGGTGATTATAGAGATTACTCGTGGAAATTAAGTAGAATTGTGCTAGTGAAAATCGTAATTAGGAAGGAAAGGAAATATAATTTAATTAAGCCTTTTTGGTTTGTGATTATGATAGATGTTTTTATTTGGGTTAGTGAGATGGTTTTTGGTATAATGGTTTCTAGTCAGGTTAGGTCTAGAAGGGAGGATGCTGATTTTTGGCTTATTGTTAGATTTATATAGGGGGTTAAGCGGTGTATGACTGTGGGATAATATCCTAGTAGGTTAGAAAATTTGAATATGTTTGATGGGTAATTGAACTTTAAGTAGTGGGTTATGTTGTTAATTTCTAGTGCTAGAATAAAGCCTAGGATTGTAATTGTTAGGGCGGTGATTTTTAGGTAGTAGGGTATAGTTGTTTGGGGAATGGTTGTTGGGGGGATGTTGTTAGAAATGATGAATCCTGCGAAAAGACTTCCGATTAGTAAGCGTTTAATTGAGTTAATTAGGAATGGGTTGTTTTCATTAATAGAAATAAGGGTTGGGAATCGGGGTTGTCCTAGGAGTGTGAAGAAAATAATACGGGTACTGTAGATAGCTGTGAAGGAGATGGCGATTAGTGTTATTAAGAGGGCTCAGGCGTTGGTATATGACGTGTTGGCGGATTCAATAATTAGATCTTTGGAGTAGAATCCGGTGAGGAAAGGTATTCCTGTTAGTGCAAGGCTGCCAATAATAAGGGCTGTTGCGGTGAATGGTATGGCTTTAAATAGGCCTCCTATTTTTCGAATATCTTGTTCGTTATTTAGATTGTGGATGATGGAGCCGGAGCATAGAAATAATATGGCTTTGAAGAAAGCGTGGGTGCAGATGTGAAGAAGTGCTAGGTGAGGCTGGTTAATTCCAATTGTTACTATCATAAGGCCGAGTTGGCTGGATGTAGAGAAGGCGATGATTTTTTTAATGTCATTTTGGGTGAGGGCACATATTGCTGTAAATAGTGTGGTAATGGCTCCTAGGCATAGTATAGTAGATTGGATGAGTTTATTGTTTTCTGTTAATGGATAAAAGCGGATTAGTAAGAAAATACCTGCTACTACTATTGTACTTGAGTGGAGTAATGCTGAGACAGGTGTCGGACCCTCTATTGCGGAGGGTAATCATGGGTGCAGGCTAAATTGTGCGGATTTTCCGGTTGCGGCTAGAATTAGTCCTATTAGAGGTAGATTTGAGTTCTCTGGTTTTAGTAAGAAGATTTGTTGAAGGTCTCAAGTGTTGAGGTTAATTAGGAATCATGCTATTGCTAGGATAAATCCGATGTCGCCAATGCGGTTATATAGGATTGCTTGTAGAGCTGCTGTGTTTGCGTCTGCTCGTCCGTATCACCATCCAATTAGTAGAAATGATATAATTCCGACTCCTTCTCAGCCAATGAATAGTTGAAAGATGTTATTTGCAGTGACGAGGATGAGTATTGTGATAAGAAATAAGAGTAAGTACTTAAAAAATTGGTTGATGTTGGGGTCGGAATGTATGTATCATATTGAGAATTCTATGATGGATCATGTGACGAATAGTGATACTGGGATAAATATTGTCGAGAAGTAATCTATTTTGAAGCTGAGAGATAGTTTGAGGGTTTGGATGGTTAGTCAGTGTCAGTTTGAAATAATTATTTCTTGTCCTGTATGAATAAATATTATAGTGGGAATTATACTAGTGATAAAGGCGTATGAAATGGTTGTTTTTACGTAAAGTGGGTAATTGGTGAATTTGTGGGTGCTAAGACTAGTTGTCATGATGGGTACGGTTAGTAGGATTAGGGTAGTTAGTGTGAGGGATGGGAACAGGTTTATTACTTTTATTTGGAGTTGCACCAATTTTTTGGTTCCTAAGACCAATGGATAACTGCTATCCTTTAAAAGTTTGAAAAAGCCATGTTGTCAGGCATGGGAGCATAGAATTAGCAGTTCTTGCATACTTTTTCGGTAAATAAGAAGGTGATAGGCTTCTATTGTTAGATTCACAATCTAATGTTTTTTTAAACTATATTTACAGTATAGGGGTCCTAGGATAATTTTTGGGTTTAGGGATAGAAGCAGTAGTGGTAGTATGTGTAGTGATATGAGTGCATTTTCTCGTGTGAAGGAAGGTGAAATGTTATTGATATGATGAGTGTATTTGCCCCGTTGTGTTGTGATTAGTATATAGAGGGTGTAGAGAGTAGTGATTACTATGTTAAGTCCTATTAGAATAATTGTGATATTAGATCATGAAAAAGTCGATATTACTACAAATAGTTCTCCGATTAGGTTGATTGTTGGGGGTAGAGCCAGGTTGGTTAGACTTGCTAGGAGTCATCAGGTGGCTATTAGTGGAAGAAGTGTTTGTAGGCCGCGGGCTAAGATTATTGTACGGCTGTGAATTCGTTCGTAGTTAGAATTTGCTAGGCAGAAAAGTATAGAGGATGTAAGGCCGTGGGCAATTATCAGGGCGGTGGCTCCTATGTAGCTTCAGGGTGTTTGGATTAGGATTGCAACGATGACAAGTGCCATGTGGCTAATAGAGGAGTACGCGATGAGTGATTTCAGGTCCGTTTGACGAAGGCAAATTGAGCTGGTTATGATTATGCCTCATAGTGATAGCATGATGAATGGGTATGCTATAAAGTCGGTGATTGGATCTAGGAGAAGCGTAATTCGTAACATGCCGTATCCTCCTAGTTTTAGTAGGATTGCTGCAAGAACTATGGAGCCTGCAATTGGGGCTTCTACGTGGGCTTTGGGTAGTCAGAGATGAAGTCCGTATAGTGGTATTTTTACTATAAAGGCTATTATGCATGCTAGTCACATGAAGGTGTTGGATCAGGAGCTGGGTATTGGTTGTACTCAGTATTGTAGAATTAGGAAGTTTAGGGATCCTATTGTGTTTTGAATATAGATTAGTGCAACTAGTAAGGGTAGGGATCCTGCTAGTGTATAAAACAAGAAGTAGAGACCGGCATTTAGGCGTTCTGTTTGGTTCCCTCATCGGGTAATAATAATGAGTGTGGGAACTAGTGTTGCTTCAAATATAATATAAAAGAGAATTAGTTCTGTAGCAGAGAATGTCATAATTAGAAATAGTTGTAATAGGATTAGTATTGAGATGAAGAATTTTTTTCGGGCTGGGTTTTCTTTTGATAGGTGATGCTGGCTAGCTATAAGTATTAAGGGGAGGAGTCATATGGTTAGAATAAGTAGTGGTGTAGATAAGGAGTCGGAGAAGAAAGTTAATGAGAAGTTGAGGCTGTTATCGCCAAATTGGTTTATAAGGAGTAGGCTTGTAAGGCTAATTAGTAAGCTGTGGAGTGTGGAGTTAATTCAGATTATGTTATTTTTTGATAGCCAGGTTAGGGGTATAAGTATTATTGTGGAAATAATGTATTTTAGCATTGTAGCAGATTAAGGTTTTGTACGTAGTCGGTGCCGTATGTGTTTGATACCATTACTAGCAAGGATAGGCCTAGTGCTGCTTCGCAGGCTGCGAAAACTAGTAGAATAATGGGTATTATACTGGCTAAAGTGAAGTGTGAGTTTAGGATTATTAGGGTAGCTATAACGAATAAGGACAATATTATTCCTTCCAGGCATAGGAGGGAGGATATTAGGTGAGATCGATACATTAGTAATCCCGTGAGAGATACTATGAATGCTATTATAATATTTATGTATACGAGGGACATTTGGTACTTATGAGTTTGATCATAATCTAATGAGTCGAAATCATTTATTTTGGTTTAAACTAAGTACCATATTCGGTCCATTCTAATCCTTTTTGGGTTCATTCATAGGCTAGGCTTGTGGCTAGTAGGAAAATTAGGAGAAGGGATATAGTAAGCATTGTGTTAAGGTTAGTTGTTTGTGAGGCCCATGGTAGTGGTAGAAGTAGTGCAATTTCTAGATCGAAGAGGAGGAATGTGATAGCTACTAGAAAGAATTTTATGGAGAAAGGAAGGCGAGCAGATCCTATGGGGTCGAATCCACATTCGTATGGGCTTGTTTTTTCTGAGTATACGTTTAGTTGGGGGAGTCAGAATGCGATGGTCACGAGCAATGTAGCTAGTGTAAAGTTAGTTAGGAGGGTAATTATAAGGTTTATTGTTCTTTTTCGGGTTAGGCCGAAGCTAACTGATTGGAAGTCAGTTGTACTAATTAATACTAAAAGAACATGAGCCTCATCAGTAGATGGAAACATAGAGGAAAAGTCATACTACGTCTACGAAGTGTCAATATCAGGCAGCGGCTTCGAAGCCGAAATGGTGATTGGAGGTAAAGTGAAATTTTAGTTGGCGGAGGAAGCAGACAATTAAGAAAGTAGATCCAATAATGACATGGAGGCCGTGGAATCCTGTAGCTACGAAGAAAGTTGAGCCGTAAACTCCGTCTGAGATTGTAAAGGGAGCTTCATAGTATTCTGATGCTTGTAGAAGTGTAAAGTATACGCCTAACGTAATGGTGATGAATAAGGCTTGTAGCATGTGGTTACGGTTCCCTTCTATGAGGCTGTGGTGGGCTCAGGTAATGGAGACTCCTGAGGCTAGAAGGACAGAGGTGTTGAGTAGTGGGACTTCTAAGGGGTTAAGTGGGTGAATGCCTGTTGGGGGTCAGCAGCTGCCTAATTCGGGTGTAGGAGCAAGGCTTGAGTGATAGAAGGCTCAGAAGAAGCCAGTGAAGAATAGGACTTCGGAGACGATGAAGAGGATTATTCCGTAGCGAAGGCTTTTTTGGACAGCAGGAGTATGGTGGCCTTGAAAGGTACTTTCTCGGATTACATCTCGTCATCATTGGTATATTGTAAGTATGTTTGTTGTTAGGCCTAGGGTCAGTAGAGCTGTTGAATTGAAGTGAAATCACATGATGAGGCCAGATGTTATTAGGAGGGCAGATAGTGCTCCTGTGAGGGGTCAGGGACTTGGGTTTACTATGTGATAGGCGTGGGTTTGGTGTGTCATTATGTATTGTCGTGCAGATATAAGCTAACTAGGAGGGTGAATACGTAGGCTTGAACTATAGCTACTGCGAATTCGAGGATTGTTAGTAGAGCTAAAATAGTAAATGTAATAAGTGCTGTTGTGGTATTGATATTTAATAATGCAAGGGTAGCTCCTCCGATTAAGTGAATTAATAAGTGCCCTGCTGTGATGTTGGCTGTTAATCGTACGGCAAGGGCTACTGGTTGGATGAAGAGGCTGATGGTTTCGATAATTACCAGTATTGGGATTAGTGGGGTAGGTGTTCCTTGTGGTAGGAAGTGGGCGAGTGATGCTTTGGTTTTGTTGCGGAAGCCTGTAACTACGGCCCCTGCTCATAGGGGAATAGCCATGCCTAAATTTATTGATAGTTGTGTGGTTGGTGTAAATGAATGGGGTAATAAGCCTAATAAATTTGTAGACCCAATAAATAGAATTAGGGACATTAATATCAATGTTCATGTTTGTCCTTTGGTGTTGTGAGTGCTTATTATTTGTTTTGACATGAGTTGAAGTGCTCATTGTTGGAGGGAGATAAGGCGGTTATTAATTAGTCGGTTTGATGTAGGAAATAGTAAGCTAGGGAATATAATGACGAGAGTAACAAGGGGGAGGCCTAGAATTACAGGGGTAATGAAAGAGGTAAATAGATTTTCGTTCATTTTGTTTCTCAAGGGGCGTCTTGTTTTGGCGTTTTTGTTGTTATTAATTTTGGGTTATAGTAGAAATCGTGTTTTGAGATTTTTAATTGGAGAACAATAAAGAGGACTAAAAATATTGATAGAATTGTCGTGAGTCACGTTGATGTGTCTAGTTGTGGCATGTCATCAAGGAGAGTGTTGTGCTCTCGGTCTTTAACTTAAAAGGTTAATGCTGGCATAGCTTCTTGATGACTTATAACATTGATGCAGATCACTTTTCAAAATATTCTAATGGGACTAGTTCGAGAACGATTGGTATGAAACTATGATTTGATCCGCAGATTTCTGAGCATTGGCCGTAAAATAGGCCTGGACGAGTTGATATGAGGGTTGTTTGATTTAAACGGCCTGGAATTGCGTCTGTTTTTAGTCCTAGAGAGGGAACTGCTCATGAGTGTAAAACGTCTTCGGAGGAGATTAGTATTCGAATTGTTATTTCTATAGGTAATACAGCTCGGTTATCTACTTCTAGTAATCGTAGTTCTCCAGGTTTCAATTCTGATGTTGGAATTATATAGGAGTCGAAGCTTAAGTCTTCATAGTCTGTGTACTCATAACTTCAGTATCATTGATGTCCTATGGTCTTTACTGTGAGAGATGGGTTGTTGATTTCGTCTATTATGTATAGAATTCGTAGGGATGGGAGAGCAATTATAATCAGAATAATGGCTGGTAGAATGGTTCAGATTGTTTCTACTTCTTGTGCGTCTATGGTGCTGGTATGGGTTAGTTTTGTTGTTAGTATCAGTAAGATAATATAGAGTACTAGTGAGCTAATTAGGAAAACAATTATCAGAGTGTGATCGTGAAAGTGTAGCAGTTCTTCTATGATGGGTGATGTTGCGTCTTGAAAGCCTAGCTGTACGGGATATGCCATATGAGATGTACGGGACTTTCACCTGTAATTTAATCTTGACAAGGTTATGTAATGTTTTACTAACATCTCGTTTATTGAGAGAGACATAGTGGTTATGGTGTTGGCTTGAAACCGATAATAGGGGGTTCAATTCCTTCCTCTCTTATTTTAGGTTAATGTATGTAGGTTCTTCAAATGTGTGATATGGTGGAGGGCATCCGTTTAGTCATTCTAGATTTGTTGTGGTTAGGTCCACGGTTAAGACTTCCCGTTTGGATGCAAATGCTTCTCAGATGATAAAAGTCATTAATATTACTGCCGTTAGTGAGATGAATGAGCCTATAGATGAAATAGTGTTTCATATTGTATATGCGTCTGGGTAATCGGAGTATCGTCGTGGTATACCAGATAGCCCTAAGAAATGTTGTGGGAAGAAGGTCATGTTAACACCTACAAATATAATTGCGAAATGGATTTTGGCTCATGTGTCATTAAGGGTGTAGCCTGAGAATAAGGGAAATCAATGTACAAATCCTCCTATGATAGCGAATACAGCTCCTATTGATAGTACGTAGTGGAAATGTGCTACCACATAGTATGTGTCGTGGAGAACGATGTCAAGGGAGGAGTTGGCTAAAACAATTCCAGTTAGTCCTCCAACTGTAAAAAGGAAAATGAAGCCTAGGGCTCATATTATAGCGGGGGATCATTTGATATTTCCTCCGTGAAGTGTTGCTAGCCAACTAAAGACTTTTACTCCGGTTGGGATAGCAATAATTATAGTAGCGGATGTAAAGTAAGCTCGTGTATCGACGTCTATTCCGACTGTGAATATATGATGGGCTCATACAATAAATCCTAGAAATCCAATTGATATTATGGCTCATACTATTCCTATATATCCAAATGGCTCTTTTTTTCCTGAATAGTAGGTTACGATGTGGGAGATTATTCCAAAGCCAGGTAAAATTAGAATATATACTTCGGGGTGTCCAAAAAATCAGAATAAGTGTTGATATAAGATAGGGTCTCCTCCTCCTGCTGGGTCAAAGAAAGTTGTATTCAGGTTTCGGTCTGTTAGTAATATTGTGATGCCAGCTGCTAATACAGGAAGTGAGAGGAGGAGTAGTACGGCAGTGATCAGTACAGATCACACGAACAGGGGGGTCTGGTATTGTGATATTGCGGGAGGTTTTATGTTAATAATAGTTGTAATAAAATTAATGGCTCCTAAAATTGAGGAAACACCTGCTAGGTGTAGGGAGAAAATGGTCAGGTCTACTGAGGCTCCTGCGTGGGCTAGATTACCTGCTAGAGGGGGATATACGGTTCAACCCGTCCCTGCTCCGGCTTCGACTATAGAGGATGCTAGGAGTAATAGGAAAGAAGGGGGGAGGAGCCAGAAACTTATATTATTTATCCGAGGGAATGCTATATCAGGGGCTCCAATCATTAGAGGAACTAGCCAGTTGCCAAACCCTCCAATTATAATAGGCATTACTATAAAGAAGATTATTACGAATGCGTGTGCAGTTACAATTACGTTGTAGATTTGGTCATCTCCAAGTAGAGTTCCGGGTTGGCCTAACTCAGCACGAATTAGTAAGCTCAGAGCGGTTCCTACTATGCCGGCTCAGGCACCAAATAGAAGATAAAGGGTACCGATATCTTTATGATTAGTTGAAAATAATCAGCGGTTTATGAACATGGGTAAAATGGCTGAGTAAAGCAATAGACTGTAAATCTAAGAATAGAGGTTTGATTCCTCTTTTTACCAGGTCCTGTAGTGAATTAACATATTGAATTGCAAATTCAAAGGAGCAGCTTCAAACTCTGCCGGGGCTTCTCCCGCCTTTTTTTTCTTGCGGCGGGAGAAGTAGATTGAAGCCAGTTATTTAGGGTATTTAGCTGTTAACTAAAGTTTCGTGGGGGTGGGACCCACCAATCTAGTGAGGATTTAGCTTAATTAAAGTAGTTGATTTGCATTCAATTGATGTAAGATATGATCTTGCAGTCCTTATCAGGAATTAAGTAAATTATACTTGCTTAGGGCTTTGAAGGCTCTTGGTCTATTTAACCTAAATTCCTATTCTAGGATTGAGAGAATTGGTGTAAGTGGTAGTAGTATAGTGGACAATACGGTTATTGTTGGTAGGAGGGTTATTCGTTTTATGGTTGAGAATTGTCATTTTATTTTTATGTTGTTTGTGGAAGGGAACATAGTAAGTGTGGTGGAATATGCCAGTCGTATGTAGAAATATAGGTTTAGTAGTGCTGTAATTGCTATGAAGGTAGGTAGGATAATGCTATTGTTTTTTGTCATTTCTTGAATAATTATTCATTTTGGCATAAATCCTGATAGTGGGGGGAGTCCTCCTATTGATAGGAGGGTAATGAGAATTAGAATAGTTATGATGGGTGTTTTGTTTCATGTGTGTGATAGTGATAGAGTGGTTGTGGTTGAGTTGGCTATAAATAGTGTAAATATGGTGGAAGTTATGATGATGTAAATGATTAGGTTTAGTAATGTTATGGTGGGATTGTATGGTAAAATTGCTGTTATTCAGCCTATGTGGGCAATTGATGAGTAAGCTATAATTTTTCGTAGTTGGGTTTGGTTTAATCCTCCTCAGCCTCCGATTATAATGGATAGAATTGATAGGGTTAAGATTATATTTAGGTTGATGGATTGGGATACTTGGTAAAGTACCGATATGGGTGCTAGTTTTTGTCATGTAAGTAAGATTAGGCCTGAAGATAGAGGGATGCCTTGTGTTACTTCTGGGACTCAGAAGTGGAATGGGGCTATTCCTAGTTTTATGGCGAGGGCTATTGTTATGAGTATGGAGGCTGTTGGGTTAAATAGTTTTATTACGGTTCATTGGCCTGAGAATATTAAGTTGATGATAATGGCTATTATTAGTAGTATTGAGGCTGTTGATTGAGTTAGGAAATATTTAGTTGATGCTTCTGTGGCTCGTGGGTTGTGTTTTTTTATTATAATAGGAATGATGGCGAGTATATTTATTTCAAATCCGATTCAGATGAGTAGTCAGTGGGAGCTAATTATAACGATAATGGTTCCAAGTATTATAGTTATTAAGATAATAATGAGAGTGATTGGGTTTATTAGTACGGGAAGGATACAAACCAACATTTTCGGGGTATGGGCCCGATAGCTTAATTAGCTGACCTTACTATTAGAATTTGGTGTAATTGGGAGCACGAAGAGTTTTGAGTTCTTAGGAGTAGGTTCAATTCCTATAGTTCTAGAAATAAGAGGATTTAAACCTCTATAATTTACTCTATCAAAGTAACTCTTTTGTCAGACATATTTCTTATGTTTGTGGGGGGATACTTGATAGGAGAATAGGTAGAGATACATGTCATATGCATAGGGCTAGCGTTAGGGGTAGAAAATTTTTTCATAATAAGTGCATCAGTTGATCATAGCGGAATCGGGGGTAGGATGCTCGGATTCATAGGAAGGTCATTGTGAGTAGTAGTGATTTGATGATAAAGTTAATTGCGTAGAGTTCTGGTATGTATGGGTTATGGGATGCTCCTAGGAAGAGGGTTGTTGTGAAGATATTTATTATAATAATGTTTGCATATTCTGCTATAAAGAATAGGGCGAATGGTCCTGCGGCGTATTCTACATTAAAGCCCGATACTAGTTCAGATTCTCCTTCAGTAAGATCAAATGGTGTTCGGTTTGTTTCTGCTAGTGTTGAAATGAATCATATTATTGCTAAGGGTCATGCTGGGAAGATTAGTCATACTTGTTCTTGTGTAATGATTAATGTAGAGAGAGTGAAGGATCCATTTATTAGTAAGATTGATAGTAAGATAATTGCTAGTGTAACTTCATATGAAATTGTTTGTGCTACTGCTCGTAGGGCTCCAATAAGAGCGTATTTTGAGTTGGAGGCTCAGCCTGATCAGAGGATCGAGTATACGGCTAAGCTTGATATAGCTAATATGAAAAGGATTCCTAAGTTTATATTGATGAGGGGATAGGGTATGGGTAGGGGGATTCATATAGTTAAGGCTAGGGTTAGGGCTAGGATGGGGGCTAGAATAAATATTGAGATTGAGGATGTGGCAGGTCGTAGGGGTTCTTTAATGAAAAGTTTGATTGCATCGGCGATGGGTTGGAGTAAGCCATATGGTCCTACAATATTTGGGCCTTTTCGGAGTTGTATGTAGCCTAGGATTTTTCGTTCAACTAGTGTAAGAAAAGCTACGGCTAGAAGAATGGGGATAATAAGTGTTAAGATGTTGAGTATAAACATTTTGTTAAGGAGAGGATTTGAATCTCTGAGTATAAAGGTTTAAGTTTTACGCAATTACCGGGCTCTGCCACCTTAACTGGGCCCTTTTCTAGGGCAGGTATTGTTTGTGAGGTCAATTGAGATAAAGTCATTGATTGATTTAAGGCGCTTTGTTGAAGTTGGCCTTATTTCTCTTGTCCTTTCGTACTGGGAGAAATACATAACAGATAGAAACCGACCTGGATTACTCCGGTCTGAACTCAGATCACGTAGGACTTTAATCGTTGAACAAACGAACCTTTGATAGCGGTTGCACCATCGGGGTGTCCTGATCCAACATCGAGGTCGTAAACCCTATTGTCGATATGGACTCTTGAATAGGATTGCGCTGTTATCCCTAGGGTAACTTGTTCCGTTGATCAAGTCTTTGGATCAATAAACGATAGTTTGATTTGACTTGTGGGTCTAGTCTTTAAAATCGTTCGGAGGATTTTTTGTTCTCCGAGGTCACCCCAACCAAAACTGCTAGTCCATAAAGAGTGTTGTTATCCCTTAATGGTTAAGTTTATTTTCTTTGGACTAGTTAGTTAAAGCTCCATAGGGTCTTCTCGTCTTGTTGGTTTATTCCCGCCTCTTCACGGGAAGGTCAATTTCACTGATTGGAAGTAAGAGACAGTAAAACCCTCGTGTGGCCGTTCATACAAGTCCTTATTTAGAGAACAAATGATTATGCTACCTTTGCACGGTCAGGATACCGCGGCCGTTTAACGTCTAGTCACTGGGCAGGCAGTGCCTCCAATACTGGGGATGCTGGAGGTGATGTTTTTGGTAAACAGGCGGGATTTGTGTTTGCCGAGTTCCTTTTACTTCTTTTAATCTTTCCTGGGTGCACTCCTGTGTTGGATTAACAGTATAATTAATAAATTATTTATTGTTGGGTTATTTTTATTTACTGTTAACAGTCAGAGTATTATCAGATACTGACTTAAACTTGTGCAAGGAGAAAATATTTCTTGTTACTCATATTAACATTATTGCTTCTATTTAGTAATAGAATAGTCCAGTACTAGGTCTAGGAGTTGGTTATATTGTTGTTGGGATTAGTATTGTTTTTATTGTTGAGCTTTAACGCTTTCTTAATAGATGGCTGCTTTTAGGCCTACTATGGTGTTGTAAGATCTTACTCTCTAGTGAAGGTTGTACCCATTTCTAAAAGGCTGTACCTTTTTAGACTAACTTTTAAAGATACAGTGAGATTTGTTTATATTTTTTGGTATCTTTAAAGCTGAACTAAGATTCATTTTCTGGACAACCAGCTATCACCAGGCTCGTTAGGCATGTCACCTCTACTTATAGATCTTCTCACTATTTTGCCACATAGATGAGTTGGTTCTAATAAACTGTCTATAGGTAGCTCGTCTGGTTTCGGGTTACTTAGCTGAAATTCGTTTTGTTAAGTTTTTTGCTCGTTAATTCATTATGCAAAAGGTACAAGGGTTAATCTTTGCTTTTTTGTACTTTGATTATTTTCTTTCATCGTTCCCTTACGGTACTTTCTCTATAGCGCCATGTTTAGAATTTCTATCTCCTATACTTTAATAGGGGTAAATGTTTTGTTTTAGTATGTTTTGGTTATTGGATTGAAGAGTGGGGGTTTGGGCTAGGCATAGTTCAAAACATTCACAGTACACGAAATCTTCTAGGTGTAAACTAGATGCTTTAATTAAGCTATGTCTTGGTTTGTCCAAGCACACTTTCCAGTATGCTTACCTTGTTACGACTTACCTCCTCTCGTGTAATTGGTGCATGTAAATAGGTTTGGGTGCATATATTTACTTGAGGAGGGTGACGGGCGGTGTGTGCGTGCTTCATGGCCTGGTTCAACTAAGCACTCTATTCTTAGTTTACTACTAAATCCTCCTTTGGCTGTTAGTTTCATAATGGCTTTCGTATTAAGTTTTCTTGGATAGAAAATGTAGCCCATTTCTTCCCATTCCATAGGTTACACCTTGACCTAACGTTTTTATGTGTTATGATTGAGCTTACTTTTGTTCCTTTTCAGGGTTTGCTGAAGATGGCGGTATACAGACTGTATTAGCAAGGATTGGTGAGGTTTATCGGGGTTTATCGATTATAGAACAGGCTCCTCTAGAAGGGTGTAAAGCACCGCCAAGTCCTTTGAGTTTTGGGCCGTTGCCGGTAGTACTCTGGCGAATAATCTTGTTTTTGCAATTATTTATGTTTAGGGCTAAGCATAGTGGGGTATCTAATCCCAGTTTGGGTCTTAGCTATAGTGTGTCAGTTGTCGTAGAGTTACTTTCGTCACTTATTTTTGTTATAATTATGGCTTTTTACAGCTTAATTAGGATTTAACTCTATTTGGTGTAGTACTTTAACACGTTTTACGCCGTGTTCCTGTTAGCTTGGGTTAGTCGTATGACCGCGGTGGCTGGCACGAGATTTACCAACCCTAGTTAATATGGCTTAGTCGAACTTTCGTTCATGGCTTAAATTTTGTCACTGCTGTTTCCCGTGGGGGTGTGGTTAAGCAAGGCGTTATGAGCTACAGGGTGTGTGCTTGATACCTGCTCCTCTTAGTCCTGCTGATTCGGAGGGCGCTACTCACCGGGGTGCGGATGCTTGCATGTGTAAGTCTATTGAAAGTTAACAGGAAGGCCAGGACCAAACCTATGTGTTTATGGAGTTGGTATACTCATCTAGGCATTTTCAGTGCCTTGCTTTAAATTTAAGCTACATTAACCATGTAGTATGTAAGCAGACCCAGGCACCTATATGTCTATCTTGTTTGGAGTGTGAATTTGAGTATTGGGGGTGAGATAAATTTATATTGATACTTAGGGGGAAGTATGTTAAAAATGGTGGTTAATATTTAAGAGGGGGGGGGGGGAAATATAATAGGTATGTCCTGTAACCATTGACTGAAATGCCCATGCCTACCATTATGGGGATGCTCAAGATGCAGTTAAGTCCAGCTACAATTTATGCTCCGGGTCGGGGCCTTTGACGGCCATAGCTGAGTCCAAGCATCCCCGAAAATTAAAAAATACCAAATGTATGACAGCACAGTTATGTGTGAGCATGGGCTGATTAGTAATTAGTCCATCGAGATGTCTTATTTAAGAGGAAAGAATGGGCGGTTTTAGATGAGATGGCCCTGAAGAAAGAACCAGATGTCTGATAAAGTTCATTAAATAGCTACCCCCACGATTAATGGGCCCGGAGCGAGAAGAGAAATCCCTGCCAAGCGGGTTGCTGGTTTCACGCGGCATGGTCGGTAAGCTCGTGATCTAGTGGACGGGATACGCATGGTGACGAGGATAGATTTGACTTTATGCGCTATGTACGATCTAAGCAGGAAATGTCCTATGTACTATAGATAATTTTTATTGTACTTGCTTATATGCAAGGGGAAAATCATTTAATGTACTATATACATATTATATCTTTATTACATTAATTATGATGTACATGCTTATATGCATGGGGTAGATCATGTAATGTAATATATACATAGTATGTCTTTATTACATTAATTATAATGTACATACTGCACACAAAGTAGGTCATGTAGTATACTGCATTTATGTATGTTTTTATTATATTACTTCAGTGTATATATTCATACATATAGGATGGATCATGTGGTGTGCTAGACGCATATCATGTTTACATTGTATGAGTGTTAGTGGGTATGTTTGGGCAAATGACATGGTGTGTCTGTGTGTAGTACTCGTACATGTGTCTATTGAGGTGAGTTATTAAGCATGTTGTTACACGTGCAAGCTTATAGAGTGGGAGATTTGTGTCGTATGTTTAAAAATTTTAGCGGATTTAATACTGGGGAGGTTCTTAGTGTTTTTGGGGGTATATCAATAGACGCAATTAATAGTGGTTCAGGGAATAGTTTAAGTAGAACTTCAGCTTTGGGTGTTGATGGTGAGGCTATCGCTTCTTCCTTGAGTCTTAGGGAGGTTAATTGTTCTCCTTTTCTGGTTTACAAGACCAGCGTATTAATTTTACTACAAAGACTTGTCTTCATTTCAGGAGATTGTTTTCGATGGTGCTGGCTAGTGGTATTATTGCCAGGATGATGAGGAAATATATGATGGATGCTAATTGTCCGATGGTGATGTAGGGGTGTTCAACCGGTTGTCCTCCGATTCATGTAAGTGTTAATAGGTCTGCTATTAAAAGTCAGAATATGCATTGGCTGATTGGTCGGAACATTATGCTTCGTTGTTTGGATGTGTGGAGGAAGGGTACGAGTGTTAAGATCAAGATGGAAAGGACTAAGGCTAGGACTCCTCCCAGTTTATTGGGGATTGATCGTAGGATTGCGTATGCAAATAGGAAATACCATTCTGGCTTAATGTGGGAGGGTGTACTGAGTGGGTTTGCTGGAGTATAATTATCCGGGTCTCCGAGTAGGTCGGGAGTGAATAGTACTAGTGATATGAGGATGAGGATTAATAGTATGATGCCTAGGATGTCCTTGATGGTGTAATAAGGGTGAAATGGAATTTTGTCTGTGTCTGATGGAATTCCTGTGGGGTTGTTGGATCCTGTTTCGTGGAGGAAAATTAAGTGGATTATGGTGAGAGCTACAATGATAAATGGGAGGATGAAGTGGAAAGCGAAGAATCGGGTGAGGGTGGCTTTGTCTACTGAAAATCCCCCTCAGATTCATTCAACTAGGTTGGTGCCAATGATGTATGGGATTGCCGAGAGGAGGTTGGTAATGACTGTTGCTCCTCAGAATGATATCTGTCCCTCATGGTAGGACATAGCCTATGAATGCTGTGGCTATTGTTGTAAATAGGAGAATTACTCCGATGTTTCATGTTTCTAAGAAGGTATATGATCCGTAATATAGGCCTCGTCCTACATGCATAAATAGGCAGATAAAAAATATTGATGCTCCGTTTGCGTGCATATATCGGATGATTCAGCCATAGTTTACGTCTCGACAAATGTGGGTTACAGAGGAGAATGCTATTGTTGTATCGGATGTGTAGTGTATTGCTAGGAATAGGCCTGTTAAGATTTGTAGAGCTAAGCAAGTGCCTAGGAGGATCCAAAGTTTCATCATGATGAGATGTTTGATGGAGTTGGGAGGTCAATGAGTGCGTTGTTTACGATTTTTATTAGTGGTGAGTTTTTCGGATGTTGATCATTAGTGTTCTTGTAGTTGAATAACAACGATGGTTTTTCATATCATTAGTCATGGTTAGATTCCATGCAGGAATAATGATTATGTACATTGTATTTATTTTAAGTGTAATTTTTGTGATGGGCTTTGTAGGGTTTTCTTCAAAACCTTCGCCTATTATGGGGGGTTGGGATTGATTGTGAGTGGTGGGGTTGGGTGTGGTATTGTGTTAAATTATGGTGGTTCTTTTTTAGGTTTAATGGTTTTTTTAGTTTATTTAGGGGGTATAATGGTGGTTTTTGGTTATACGACAGCTATGGCTACTGAGCAGTATCCTGAGGTTTGGGTTTCTAATAAGGTTGTTTTAGGAACGTTTATTACTGGTTGTTGATGGAGTTTTTTATAATTTACTATGTGTTGAAGGATAAGGAGGTGGAGATTGTGTTTAAGTTTAATGGTATGGGGGATTGGGTAATTTATGATACAGGGGATTCTGGGTTTTTTAGTGAGGAGGCCATGGGGATTGCTGCTTTGTACAGCTATGGTACTTGATTAGTTATTGTTACTGGTTGATCTTTATTAATTGGTGTAGTGGTGATTATAGAGATTACTCGTGGAATTAAGTAGAATTGTGCTAGTGAAAATCGTAATTAGGAAGGAAAGGAAATATAATTTAATTAAGCCTTTTGGTTTGTGATTATGATAGATGTTTTTATTTGGGTTAGTGAGATGGTTTTTGGTATAATGGTTTCTAGTCAGGTTAGGTCTAGAAGGGAGGATGCTGATTTTTGGCTTATTGTTAGATTTATATAGGGGTTAAGCGGTGTATGACTGTGGGATAATATCCTAGTAGGTTAGAAAATTTGAATATGTTTGATGGGTAATTGAACTTTAAGTAGTGGGTTATGTTGTTAATTTCTAGTGCTAGAATAAAGCCTAGGATTGTAATTGTTAGGGCGGTGATTTTTAGGTAGTAGGGTATAGTTGTTTGGGGAATGGTTGTTGGGGGGATGTTGTTAGAAATGATGAATCCTGCGAAAAGACTTCCGATAGTAAGCGTTTAATTGAGTTAATTAGGAATGGGTTGTTTTCATTAATAGAAATAAGGTTTGGGAATCGGGGTTGTCCTAGGAGTGTGAAGAAAATAATACGGTACTGTAGATAGCTGTGAAGGAGATGGCGATTAGTGTTATTAAGAGGGCTCAGGCGTTGGTATATGACGTGTTGGCGGATTCAATAATTAGATCTTTGGAGTAGAATCCGGTGAGGAAAGGTATTCCTGTTAGTGCAAGGCTGCCAATAATAAGGGCTGTTGCGGTGAATGGTATGGCTTTAAATAGGCCTCCTATTTTTCGAATATCTTGTTCGTTATTTAGATTGTGGATGGTGGAGCCGGAGCATAGAAATAATATGGCTTTGAAGAAAGCGTGGGTGCAGATGTGAAGAAGTGCTAGGTGAGGCTGGTTAATTCCAATTGTTACTATCATAAGGCCGAGTTGGCTGGATGTAGAGAAGGCGATGATTTTTTTAATGTCATTTTGGGTGAGGGCACATATTGCTGTAAATAGTGTGGTAATGGCTCCTAGGCATAGTATAGTAGATTGGATGAGTTTATTGTTTTCTGTTAATGGATAAAAGCGGATTAGTAAGAAATACCTGCTACTCCTACTTTGTACTTGAGTGGAGTAATGCTGAGACAGGTGTCGGACCCTCTATTGCGGAGGGTAATCATGGGTGCAGGCTAAATTGTGCGGATTTTCCGGTTGCGGCTAGAATTAGTCCTATTAGAGGTAGATTTGAGTTCTCTGGTTTTAGTAAGAAGATTTGTTGAAGGTCTCAAGTGTTGAGGTTAATTAGGAATCATGCTATTGCTAGGATAAATCCGATGTCGCCAATGCGGTTATATAGGATTGCTTGTAGAGCTGCTGTGTTTGCGTCTGCTCGTCCGTATCACCATCCAATTAGTAGAAATGATATAATTCCGACTCCTTCTCAGCCAATGAATAGTTGAAAGATGTTATTTGCAGTGACGAGGATGAGTATTGTGATAAGAAATAAGAGTAAGTACTTAAAAAATTGGTTGATGTTGGGGTCGGAATGTATGTATCATATTGAGAATTCTATGATGGATCATGTGACGAATAGTGATACTGGGATAAATATTGTCGAGAAGTAATCTATTTTGAAGCTGAGAGATAGTTTGAGGGTTTGGATGGTTAGTCAGTGTCAGTTTGAAATAATTATTTCTTGTCCTGTATGAATAAATATTATAGTGGGAATTATACTAGTGATAAAGGCGTATGAAATGGTTGTTTTTACGTAAAGTGGGTAATTGGTGAATTTGTGGGTGCTAAGACTAGTTGTCATGATGGGTACGGTTAGTAGGATTAGGGTAGTTAGTGTGAGGGATGGGAACAGGTTTATTACTTTTATTTGGAGTTGCACCAATTTTTTGGTTCCTAAGACCAATGGATAACTGCTATCCTTTAAAAGTTTGAAAAAGCCATGTTGTCAGGCATGGGAGCATAGAATTAGCAGTTCTTGCATACTTTTTCGGTAAATAAGAAGGTGATAGGCTTCTATTGTTAGATTCACAATCTAATGTTTTTTTAAACTATATTTACAGTATAGGGGTCCTAGGATAATTTTTGGGTTTAGGGATAGAAGCAGTAGTGGTAGTATGTGTAGTGATATGAGTGCATTTTCTCGTGTGAAGGAAGGTGAAATGTTATTGATATGATGAGTGTATTTGCCCCGTTGTGTTGTGATTAGTATATAGAGGGTGTAGAGAGTAGTGATTACTATGTTAAGTCCTATTAGAATAATTGTGATATTAGATCATGAAAAAGTCGATATTACTACAAATAGTTCTCCGATTAGGTTGATTGTTGGGGGTAGAGCCAGGTTGGTTAGACTTGCTAGGAGTCATCAGGTGGCTATTAGTGGAAGAAGTGTTTGTAGGCCGCGGGCTAAGATTATTGTACGGCTGTGAATTCGTTCGTAGTTAGAATTTGCTAGGCAGAAAAGTATAGAGGATGTAAGGCCGTGGGCAATTATCAGGGCGGTGGCTCCTATGTAGCTTCAGGGTGTTTGGATTAGGATTGCAACGATGACAAGTGCCATGTGGCTAATAGAGGAGTACGCGATGAGTGATTTCAGGTCCGTTTGACGAAGGCAAATTGAGCTGGTTATGATTATGCCTCATAGTGATAGCATGATGAATGGGTATGCTATAAAGTCGGTGATTGGATCTAGGAGAAGCGTAATTCGTAACATGCCGTATCCTCCTAGTTTTAGTAGGATTGCTGCAAGAACTATGGAGCCTGCAATTGGGGCTTCTACGTGGGCTTTGGGTAGTCAGAGATGAAGTCCGTATAGTGGTATTTTTACTATAAAGGCTATTATGCATGCTAGTCACATGAAGGTGTTGGATCAGGAGCTGGGTATTGGTTGTACTCAGTATTGTAGAATTAGGAAGTTTAGGGATCCTATTGTGTTTTGAATATAGATTAGTGCAACTAGTAAGGGTAGGGATCCTGCTAGTGTATAAAACAAGAAGTAGAGACCGGCATTTAGGCGTTCTGTTTGGTTCCCTCATCGGGTAATAATAATGAGTGTGGGAACTAGTGTTGCTTCAAATATAATATAAAAGAGAATTAGTTCTGTAGCAGAGAATGTCATAATTAGAAATAGTTGTAATAGGATTAGTATTGAGATGAAGAATTTTTTTCGGGCTGGGTTTTCTTTTGATAGGTGATGCTGGCTAGCTATAAGTATTAAGGGGAGGAGTCATATGGTTAGAATAAGTAGTGGTGTAGATAAGGAGTCGGAGAAGAAAGTTAATGAGAAGTTGAGGCTGTTATCGCCAAATTGGTTTATAAGGAGTAGGCTTGTAAGGCTAATTAGTAAGCTGTGGAGTGTGGAGTTAATTCAGATTATGTTATTTTTTGATAGCCAGGTTAGGGGTATAAGTATTATTGTGGAAATAATGTATTTTAGCATTGTAGCAGATTAAGGTTTTGTACGTAGTCGGTGCCGTATGTGTTTGATACCATTACTAGCAAGGATAGGCCTAGTGCTGCTTCGCAGGCTGCGAAAACTAGTAGAATAATGGGTATTATACTGGCTAAAGTGAAGTGTGAGTTTAGGATTATTAGGGTAGCTATAACGAATAAGGACAATATTATTCCTTCCAGGCATAGGAGGGAGGATATTAGGTGAGATCGATACATTAGTAATCCCGTGAGAGATACTATGAATGCTATTATAATATTTATGTATACGAGGGACATTTGGTACTTATGAGTTTGATCATAATCTAATGAGTCGAAATCATTTATTTTGGTTTAAACTAAGTACCATATTCGGTCCATTCTAATCCTTTTTGGGTTCATTCATAGGCTAGGCTTGTGGCTAGTAGGAAAATTAGGAGAAGGGATATAGTAAGCATTGTGTTAAGGTTAGTTGTTTGTGAGGCCCATGGTAGTGGTAGAAGTAGTGCAATTTCTAGATCGAAGAGGAGGAATGTGATAGCTACTAGAAAGAATTTTATGGAGAAAGGAAGGCGAGCAGATCCTATGGGGTCGAATCCACATTCGTATGGGCTTGTTTTTTCTGAGTATACGTTTAGTTGGGGGAGTCAGAATGCGATGGTCACGAGCAATGTAGCTAGTGTAAAGTTAGTTAGGAGGGTAATTATAAGGTTTATTGTTCTTTTTCGGGTTAGGCCGAAGCTAACTGATTGGAAGTCAGTTGTACTAATTAATACTAAAAGAACATGAGCCTCATCAGTAGATGGAAACATAGAGGAAAAGTCATACTACGTCTACGAAGTGTCAATATCAGGCAGCGGCTTCGAAGCCGAAATGGTGATTGGAGGTAAAGTGAAATTTTAGTTGGCGGAGGAAGCAGACAATTAAGAAAGTAGATCCAATAATGACATGGAGGCCGTGGAATCCTGTAGCTACGAAGAAAGTTGAGCCGTAAACTCCGTCTGAGATTGTAAAGGGAGCTTCATAGTATTCTGATGCTTGTAGAAGTGTAAAGTATACGCCTAACGTAATGGTGATGAATAAGGCTTGTAGCATGTGGTTACGGTTCCCTTCTATGAGGCTGTGGTGGGCTCAGGTAATGGAGACTCCTGAGGCTAGAAGGACAGAGGTGTTGAGTAGTGGGACTTCTAAGGGGTTAAGTGGGTGAATGCCTGTTGGGGGTCAGCAGCTGCCTAATTCGGGTGTAGGAGCAAGGCTTGAGTGATAGAAGGCTCAGAAGAAGCCAGTGAAGAATAGGACTTCGGAGACGATGAAGAGGATTATTCCGTAGCGAAGGCTTTTTTGGACAGCAGGAGTATGGTGGCCTTGAAAGGTACTTTCTCGGATTACATCTCGTCATCATTGGTATATTGTAAGTATGTTTGTTGTTAGGCCTAGGGTCAGTAGAGCTGTTGAATTGAAGTGAAATCACATGATGAGGCCAGATGTTATTAGGAGGGCAGATAGTGCTCCTGTGAGGGGTCAGGGACTTGGGTTTACTATGTGATAGGCGTGGGTTTGGTGTGTCATTATGTATTGTCGTGCAGATATAAGCTAACTAGGAGGGTGAATACGTAGGCTTGAACTATAGCTACTGCGAATTCGAGGATTGTTAGTAGAGCTAAAATAGTAAATGTAATAAGTGCTGTTGTGGTATTGATATTTAATAATGCAAGGGTAGCTCCTCCGATTAAGTGAATTAATAAGTGCCCTGCTGTGATGTTGGCTGTTAATCGTACGGCAAGGGCTACTGGTTGGATGAAGAGGCTGATGGTTTCGATAATTACCAGTATTGGGATTAGTGGGGTAGGTGTTCCTTGTGGTAGGAAGTGGGCGAGTGATGCTTTGGTTTTGTTGCGGAAGCCTGTAACTACGGCCCCTGCTCATAGGGGAATAGCCATGCCTAAATTTATTGATAGTTGTGTGGTTGGTGTAAATGAATGGGGTAATAAGCCTAATAAATTTGTAGACCCAATAAATAGAATTAGGGACATTAATATCAATGTTCATGTTTGTCCTTTGGTGTTGTGAGTGCTTATTATTTGTTTTGACATGAGTTGAAGTGCTCATTGTTGGAGGGAGATAAGGCGGTTATTAATTAGTCGGTTTGATGTAGGAAATAGTAAGCTAGGGAATATAATGACGAGAGTAACAAGGGGGAGGCCTAGAATTACAGGGGTAATGAAAGAGGTAAATAGATTTTCGTTCATTTTGTTTCTCAAGGGGCGTCTTGTTTTGGCGTTTTTGTTGTTATTAATTTTGGGTTATAGTAGAAATCGTGTTTTGAGATTTTTAATTGGAGAACAATAAAGAGGACTAAAAATATTGATAGAATTGTCGTGAGTCACGTTGATGTGTCTAGTTGTGGCATGTCATCAAGGAGAGTGTTGTGCTCTCGGTCTTTAACTTAAAAGGTTAATGCTGGCATAGCTTCTTGATGACTTATAACATTGATGCAGATCACTTTTCAAAATATTCTAATGGGACTAGTTCGAGAACGATTGGTATGAAACTATGATTTGATCCGCAGATTTCTGAGCATTGGCCGTAAAATAGGCCTGGACGAGTTGATATGAGGGTTGTTTGATTTAAACGGCCTGGAATTGCGTCTGTTTTTAGTCCTAGAGAGGGAACTGCTCATGAGTGTAAAACGTCTTCGGAGGAGATTAGTATTCGAATTGTTATTTCTATAGGTAATACAGCTCGGTTATCTACTTCTAGTAATCGTAGTTCTCCAGGTTTCAATTCTGATGTTGGAATTATATAGGAGTCGAAGCTTAAGTCTTCATAGTCTGTGTACTCATAACTTCAGTATCATTGATGTCCTATGGTCTTTACTGTGAGAGATGGGTTGTTGATTTCGTCTATTATGTATAGAATTCGTAGGGATGGGAGAGCAATTATAATCAGAATAATGGCTGGTAGAATGGTTCAGATTGTTTCTACTTCTTGTGCGTCTATGGTGCTGGTATGGGTTAGTTTTGTTGTTAGTATCAGTAAGATAATATAGAGTACTAGTGAGCTAATTAGGAAAACAATTATCAGAGTGTGATCGTGAAAGTGTAGCAGTTCTTCTATGATGGGTGATGTTGCGTCTTGAAAGCCTAGCTGTACGGGATATGCCATATGAGATGTACGGGACTTTCACCTGTAATTTAATCTTGACAAGGTTATGTAATGTTTTACTAACATCTCGTTTATTGAGAGAGACATAGTGGTTATGGTGTTGGCTTGAAACCGATAATAGGGGGTTCAATTCCTTCCTCTCTTATTTTAGGTTAATGTATGTAGGTTCTTCAAATGTGTGATATGGTGGAGGGCATCCGTTTAGTCATTCTAGATTTGTTGTGGTTAGGTCCACGGTTAAGACTTCCCGTTTGGATGCAAATGCTTCTCAGATGATAAAAGTCATTAATATTACTGCCGTTAGTGAGATGAATGAGCCTATAGATGAAATAGTGTTTCATATTGTATATGCGTCTGGGTAATCGGAGTATCGTCGTGGTATACCAGATAGCCCTAAGAAATGTTGTGGGAAGAAGGTCATGTTAACACCTACAAATATAATTGCGAAATGGATTTTGGCTCATGTGTCATTAAGGGTGTAGCCTGAGAATAAGGGAAATCAATGTACAAATCCTCCTATGATAGCGAATACAGCTCCTATTGATAGTACGTAGTGGAAATGTGCTACCACATAGTATGTGTCGTGGAGAACGATGTCAAGGGAGGAGTTGGCTAAAACAATTCCAGTTAGTCCTCCAACTGTAAAAAGGAAAATGAAGCCTAGGGCTCATATTATAGCGGGGGATCATTTGATATTTCCTCCGTGAAGTGTTGCTAGCCAACTAAAGACTTTTACTCCGGTTGGGATAGCAATAATTATAGTAGCGGATGTAAAGTAAGCTCGTGTATCGACGTCTATTCCGACTGTGAATATATGATGGGCTCATACAATAAATCCTAGAAATCCAATTGATATTATGGCTCATACTATTCCTATATATCCAAATGGCTCTTTTTTTCCTGAATAGTAGGTTACGATGTGGGAGATTATTCCAAAGCCAGGTAAAATTAGAATATATACTTCGGGGTGTCCAAAAAATCAGAATAAGTGTTGATATAAGATAGGGTCTCCTCCTCCTGCTGGGTCAAAGAAAGTTGTATTCAGGTTTCGGTCTGTTAGTAATATTGTGATGCCAGCTGCTAATACAGGAAGTGAGAGGAGGAGTAGTACGGCAGTGATCAGTACAGATCACACGAACAGGGGGGTCTGGTATTGTGATATTGCGGGAGGTTTTATGTTAATAATAGTTGTAATAAAATTAATGGCTCCTAAAATTGAGGAAACACCTGCTAGGTGTAGGGAGAAAATGGTCAGGTCTACTGAGGCTCCTGCGTGGGCTAGATTACCTGCTAGAGGGGGATATACGGTTCAACCCGTCCCTGCTCCGGCTTCGACTATAGAGGATGCTAGGAGTAATAGGAAAGAAGGGGGGAGGAGCCAAAAACTTATATTATTTATCCGAGGGAATGCTATATCAGGGGCTCCAATCATTAGAGGAACTAGCCAGTTGCCAAACCCTCCAATTATAATAGGCATTACTATAAAGAAGATTATTACGAATGCGTGTGCAGTTACAATTACGTTGTAGATTTGGTCATCTCCAAGTAGAGTTCCGGGTTGGCCTAACTCAGCACGAATTAGTAAGCTCAGAGCGGTTCCTACTATGCCGGCTCAGGCACCAAATAGAAGATAAAGGGTACCGATATCTTTATGATTAGTTGAAAATAATCAGCGGTTTATGAACATGGGTAAAATGGCTGAGTAAAGCAATAGACTGTAAATCTAAGAATAGAGGTTTGATTCCTCTTTTTACCAGGTCCTGTAGTGAATTAACATATTGAATTGCAAATTCAAAGGAGCAGCTTCAAACTCTGCCGGGGCTTCTCCCGCCTTTTTTTTCTTGCGGCGGGAGAAGTAGATTGAAGCCAGTTATTTAGGGTATTTAGCTGTTAACTAAAGTTTCGTGGGGGTGGGACCCACCAATCTAGTGAGGATTTAGCTTAATTAAAGTAGTTGATTTGCATTCAATTGATGTAAGATATGATCTTGCAGTCCTTATCAGGAATTAAGTAAATTATACTTGCTTAGGGCTTTGAAGGCTCTTGGTCTATTTAACCTAAATTCCTATTCTAGGATTGAGAGAATTGGTGTAAGTGGTAGTAGTATTGTTGGTAGGAGGGTTATTCGTTTTATGGTTGAGAATTGTCATTTATTTTTATGTTGTTTGTGGAAGGGAACATAGTAAGTGTGGTGGAATATGCCAGTCGTATGTAGAAATATAGGTTTAGTAGTGCTGTAATTGCTATGAAGGTAGGTAGGATAATGCTATTGTTTTTTGTCATTTCTTGAATAATTATTCATTTTGGCATAAATCCTGATAGTGGGGGAGTCCTCCTATTGATAGGAGGGTAATGAGAATTAGAATAGTTATGATGGGTGTTTTGTTTCATGTGTGTGATAGTGATAGAGAGGTTGTGGTTGAGTTGGCTATAAATAGTGTAAATATGGTGGAAGTTATGATGATGTAAATGATTAGGTTTAGTAATGTTATGGTGGGATTGTATGGTAAAATTGCTGTTATTCAGCCTATGTGGGCAATTGATGAGTAAGCTATAATTTTTCGTAGTTGGGTTGGTTTAATCCTCCTCAGCCTCCGATTATAATGGATAGAATTGATAGGGTTACAGATTATATTTAGGTTGATGGATTGGGATACTTGGTAAAGTACCGATATGGGTGCTAGTTTTTGTCATGTAAGTAAGATTAGGCCTGAAGATAGAGGGATGCCTTGTGTTACTTCTGGGACTCAGAAGTGGAATGGGGCTATTCCTAGTTTTATGGCGAGGGCTATTGTTATGAGTATGGAGGCTGTTGGTTAAATAGTTTTATTACGGTTCATTGGCCTGAGAATATTAAGTTGATGATAATGGCTATTATTAGTAGTATTGAGGCTGTGATTGAGTAGGAAATATTTAGTTGATGCTTCTGTGGCTCGTGGGTTGTGTTTTTTTATTAAGTGGGTTGTGTTTTTTTATTATAATAGGAATGATGGCGAGTATATTTATTTCAAATCCGATTCAGATGAGTAGTCAGTGGGAGCTAATTATAACGATAATGGTTCCAAGTATTATAGTTATTAAGATAATAATGAGAGTGATTGGGTTTATTAGTACGGGAAGGATACAAACCAACATTTTCGGGGTATGGGCCCGATAGCTTAATTAGCTGACCTTACTATTAGAATTTGGTGTAATTGGGAGCACGAAGAGTTTTGAGTTCTTAGGAGTAGGTTCAATTCCTATAGTTCTAGAAATAAGAGGATTTAAACCTCTATAATTTACTCTATCAAAGTAACTCTTTTGTCAGACATATTTCTTATGTTTGTGGGGGGATACTTGATAGGAGAATAGGTAGAGATACATGTCATATGCATAGGGCTAGCGTTAGGGGTAGAAAATTTTTTCATAATAAGTGCATCAGTTGATCATAGCGGAATCGGGGGTAGGATGCTCGGATTCATAGGAAGGTCATTGTGAGTAGTAGTGATTTGATGATAAAGTTAATTGCGTAGAGTTCTGGTATGTATGGGTTATGGGATGCTCCTAGGAAGAGGGTTGTTGTGAAGATATTTATTATAATAATGTTTGCATATTCTGCTATAAAGAATAGGGCGAATGGTCCTGCGGCGTATTCTACATTAAAGCCCGATACTAGTTCAGATTCTCCTTCAGTAAGATCAAATGGTGCTCGGTTTGTTTCTGCTAGTGTTGAAATGAATCATATTATTGCTAAGGGTCATGCTGGGAAGATTAGTCATACTTGTTCTTGTGTAATGATTAATGTAGAGAGAGTGAAGGATCCATTTATTAGTAAGATTGATAGTAAGATAATTGCTAGTGTAACTTCATATGAAATTGTTTGTGCTACTGCTCGTAGGGCTCCAATAAGAGCGTATTTTGAGTTGGAGGCTCAGCCTGATCAGAGGATCGAGTATACGGCTAAGCTTGATATAGCTAATATGAAAAGGATTCCTAAGTTTATATTGATGAGGGGATAGGGTATGGGT
>NW_026291853.1:0-28563 GCF_023091745.1 Budorcas taxicolor
GGATTAGGTTATCGTCCTTTTCACAGGCTCAGACGTACGATCCAGGACAGAAAAATAGTGCAAAAGAGGAAGAGTGTTCAGAAACTGATGAAAACGTTCGATTTTGGGCTCTGAAAATAGGCGCAACCGAGAGGGCTTGCTATCCCCGTCGTAGAGCTCTCGGAGAGCTTGCCAACGGAATGCTGTGCGCCGCGTAACTCCTTACGGATCAAAAGTTATAGGCACCGGGAGCGACGGAGACTTGGGTCCTAAGCCCCACGCCCTCAGTTTGCGGGCCCAGCCTCTACATGAAGCAAAGTTGTCTTGCACAAGGTGCCGTGGGATTCGGTAATAGAAATGTGGCGGATTGGGGTTGTCGTTCTTTTTGCGGCTCACGACGTACGATCCGGTATGAAAAAACAGCGCAAAAGAAGAAAAGTGTCCAGAAACTGAAGAAAACGTTTGATTTTTTGCTCCAAAAACAGGTGATGCAAAGCAGGATTGCTGCCCCCCTGTCATAGAGCTCTCAAGAGAGCTTTCCAACGGTATGCTGTGCACCGCGTAACTCCTTACGGATCAAAAGTTATGGGCACCGTAGCAACAAAGAGCTGGTCCTAAGCCCCACGCCC
The DNA here is from genome assembly GCF_023091745.1 of Budorcas taxicolor. Taxonomy (NCBI): domain Eukaryota; kingdom Metazoa; phylum Chordata; class Mammalia; order Artiodactyla; family Bovidae; genus Budorcas; species Budorcas taxicolor. Next base: position 609 of record NW_026291853.1, read on the forward strand.
TCAGTTTGTGGGCCTAGCCTCTACTTGAAGCAAAGTTTTCTAGCCCAAGGTGGCATGGGATTCGGTAATAGAAATGTAATGGATTAGGTTGTCGTCATTTTCACGGCTCGCGACGTACGATCCAAGACGGAAAAACACGCAAATGAAAAAAAAGTGTCCAGAAACTGATTAAAACGTTCCATTTTTGGCTCCGAAAATTGGCACAGCCGAGCTGGCTTGCAGCTCCCATCGTAGAGCTCTCGTAAAGCTTGTCAACGGTATGATGTGCAACGCGTAACTCCTTACGGATCAAAAGTTATAGGCACCGGAGCGACGGAGACCTGGTCCTACGCCCATGCCCTCGGTTTGCGGGCCCAGCCTCTACATGAAGCGAAGTTGTCTTGCACAAGGTGCCGTGGGATTCGGAAATAGAAATGTGGTTGATTAGGTTGTCGTCCTTTTTGCGACTCACGCGTACGATCCAGGACAGAAAAACAGCGCAAAAGAAGAAAAGTGTTCAGAAACTAATGTAAACGTTAAATTTTGCAGCTCCAAAAATTGGCGCAGCCTAGCGGGGTTGCTGCCCCGTCGTAGAGCTCTAGAAGAGCTTTCGAATGGTTTGCTGTGCGCTACGTAACTCCTTATGGATCAAAGATATGGGCACCGGAGCGACGGAGACCTGGTACTAAGCCCCACGTCCTCGGTTTACGGGCTCAGCTTCTACGTGAAGCGAAGTTGTCTTGCACACAAGGTGCCATGGGATTTGGTAATAGAAATGTGGTGGATTAGGTTGTCATCCTTTTCGCGCTCATGACGTACGATCCAGGACGGAAAAACAGCGCAAAAGAAGAAAAGTGTCCAGAAACTGATGAAAATGTTTGATTTTCGGCTCTGAAAATTGCGCAGCCGAGTGGGATTGCTGCCCCCGGCATAGAGCTCTCGGAGAACTTTCCAACGGTATGTTGTGCGCTACGAACTCTTTACGGATCAAAAGATATGGGGCACCAGAGCGACGGAGACCTGATCCTAACGCCCACGCCCTCGGTTTGCGGGCTCAGCCTCTACGTGAAGCAAAGTTGTCTTGCCCAAGGTGGCGTGGGAATTCTGTAATAGAAATGTGATGGATTAGGTTGTCGTCCTTTTCACGGCTCATGACGTACGATCCGGGACGAAAAAACAGCGCAAAAGAAGAAAAGTGTCAAGAAACTGATGAAAACCGTTTGATGTTGGGCTCCGAAAACCAAAGCAGCTGAGCAGGGTTGATCCCCCCATCGTAGAGCTCTCGGAGAACTTTCCAACGGTATGCCGTGCGCCGCGTAACTCCTTACGGATCAAAAGTTATGGGCAACGGAGCGACGGAGACCTAGTCCTAGGCCCCACGCCCTACGTTTACGGGGCCCAGTCTTTACGTGAAGCGAACTTTTCTTGCCCAAGGTGGGTGTGGGCGTGGGTGGGATTCAGTAATAGAAATGTGCTGGATTAGTTTGTCATCCTTTTCGTGGTTCACGAAGTGCGATCCAGGATGAAAAAATAGAGCAAAATAAAAAAAAGTATCTAGAAAACTGATGAAAACGTTCGATGTTGGGCTCCGAAAATAGGCGCAGCCGAGCAGGCTTGCTACCCCCGTCGTAGAACTCTTGGAAAACTTTCCAACGGTATGTTGTCTGCCGCGTAAGTCCTTACGGATCAAAAGTTATAGACACCGGAGCGACGGAGACCTGGTCCTAAGCACCACGCCCTCGGTTTGCTGGCCCAGACTCTACGTGAAGTGAAGTTTTCTTGCACAAGGTGCCGTGGGATTCGGTAATAGAAATGTGGTGGATTAGGTTGTCGTCCTTTTCGCGGCTCACGTACGTACGATCCGGGATGACAAAAATAGCGCAAAAGAAGAAAAAGTGTCCAGAAAATTGATGAAAACGTTCGATTTGGGTTCCAAAAATAAGCGCTGTTGAGCGGGATTACTGCCCCCGTCGGTAGAGCTCTCGGAGAGCTTGCCAACGTATGTTGTGCGCCTCGTAACTCCATACGGATCAAAAGTTATGGCACCGGAGTGACAGAGACCTAGTCATAAGCCCCACGCCCTCGGTTTGCGGGCCCAGCCTCTATGTGAAGTGAAGTTTTCTTGCCGAAGGTGGCGTGGGGGATTCGGTAATAGAATGTGATGGATTAGGTTGTCGTCCTTTTAGCGGCTCACAACGTACTATCCGGGATGAAAAAATAGCGCAAAAGAAGAAAAGTGTCCAGGAAACTGATGAAAATAGGCGCAGCCTAGCAGGCTTGCTGTCCCTGTCGTAGAGCTCTTGGAGAACTTTCCAACGGTATGTTGTGCGCCGCGTAACTCCTTACGGATCAAAAGTTATGGGCACCGGAGCGACGGAGACTTGGTCCTAAGCCCCACGCATTGGTTTACGGGCCCAGCCTCTACGTGAAGCGAAGTTGTCTTGCACAAGGTGCCGTGGGATTCGGTAATAAAAATATGGTAGATTAGGTTGTCGTTCTTTTCGCGGGCTCATGACGTATGATACGGGACGAAAAAACAGCGCAAAAGAAGAAAAGTGTCCAAAAACTGATGAAAACGTTCGATGTTGGGCTTCGAAAACAAGTGCTGCCGAGTGGGCTTGCTGCCCCCATCGTAGAGCTCTCAGAGAGCTTGCCAACGGTATGCTGTGCGCCGCGTAACTCCTTACGGATCAAAAGTTATGGGCACCGAGCGACGGAGACCTGGTCTCAAGCCCCATGCCCTCGGTTTTCGGCCCAGCGTCTACGTGAAGCGAAGTTGTTTGCACAAGGTGCCGTGGGATTCGGTAATAGAAATGTGGTGGATTAGGTTGTCGTCCTTTTCGCGGCTAGTACGATCCGGGACGGAAAAACAGCGCAAAAGAAGAAAAGTGTCCAGAAACTGATGAAAACGTTCGATTTTGGGCTCCAAAAATAGGAGCAACCGAGCAGGCTAGCAGGCTAGCTGCCCCGTCGTAGAGCTCTCGGAGAGCTTTGCAACGGTATGCTGTGCGCCGCGTAACTTCTTACGGATCAAAAGTTATGGGCACCGGAGCGACGGAGACCTGGTCTTAAGCCCCACGCCCTCGGTTTGCAGGCCCAGCCTCTACGTGAAGCGAAGTTGTCTTGCCCTAGGTTGTGAGGCCCGACCCCGAATAATGTGTGTTACCTCAATTTATGTGCCTTAGACCCTAGAGTTATATGACTGATCTTGGATTGCGTGCCCTATCTTGGTTTTCGTGCATGCTTCGTCATACGTGCCTTGACTTAGAATTGTGTGCCCTAATCCTCGATGTACCTCAAAGCTAGATATACGTGTCCTGACCTTGAATTACGTGCGAGATCTCAATTTGGCGTGCGATACCTCGTTTCGTGTGTCCTGACCTAGATTTGCGTGCCTTGACCTAGGATTGAGAATTGTGTTCGTTTTATGTGCCATGCATTGAATTATGTGCATTCATTTAGGGTTGCGTGCATTTACTTGGAAAACGTGCGTTCATCTCGTAGTTCGTGTCCTACCTCGTAGTGCATGCCCTAGACCTAGGAAAACGTGCCCTCACGCTAATCAAGAAAGCATCTTACACAAAGCACTAGACTATCAAATAATCCTACAAACTCCACTATCAATATTATAATCCTAAATCAACTCACTAGAAGACAAAAATTCACTAAACACTAAGCACTCCTTATTCTTTATTCCTTATTCTTTTTGCACTTCCAACACCCAATTAAATAATACTCCAATAGATGACAAAAAAATCAGAATTTATTTAGCCTTGGCCGACCACTATGTGGTGTCTTTGCATGCATGCTCAATTCAAATTGGTTCTAGACAAGTTATGACAAAAACACTTATCAAATGCATTAAAAAAAAATTGTTCCAAACCTCCTCAATTCTCCACCTTGCTCGACCAAACACACCTTGCCATGCTAGCAATTTTAAATTACACCTTAAAGACACAAAAAGGCTGAATCATCAAGCTCAAGCCGACCAAATGCTTGAAGAAATGCAAAAGCTTCACTCTTTGTCATTCTTTGTCATTTCTTCTTTCTTCCTCTCATCTTCTCTCTCTTCCTCTCATTTTTCTCTCTCTCTCTCGGCCTTGTTGAGTTTCTCACCTTCCTAGCTCATCTTCATCATCCTATGGTTATTCAAGCAAGCCCAAGCAAAGGAACTCAACCAAGCTAGCTAGGTTGCAAGAAAACTCACATGCAAGCTCTTGAGTCTTCATTTCGGCCCTAGGTGAGTTCTAAGCTTCCTTTTCTTTTCTTCTTGTTCTAACCACATGTATGTACTAAGAGCTTGGTCACTAAGCTAGGAAAAATAGAGAAAACCAAGTTGGAATCTCGGCTAGGCAAAGAAGAAGAAGAAAATTGTGCTTCAACAAGTTTTTGTGCATCTTCTTGTTGATTTGCTAAGGTGAGGGCTAAAACCTTTTGAAAATCCTTCAAAAATCCACATGCATGCTCATAATGTATTCTTTGTACTTGAGTTATATGTTCGTTCATAGCTTCTTCAACCATGCATGGCAAGATTTTGGCATGAAAGTGATGAGAGGTGAAGTCGATTATGTGACAGCTCTCTGACATGTTGTTTCGAGATGAGTTTGGCTAGGCAAATGATGTTGAAAATGCATGAAAATTGGTAGGTGACTAGTTTGACCAGTTGTGAACATTTTTCAAAGAAATAGGCCAAAGCTAATTTTGAATCTAAGTCCTAAAAAGGGCAAATCTTTGAAATGTGTCCAAATCTAGAAATCTGGAAAAATGAAGCAGGGTTTTGGGCAGATGCACTGACCTTGTAGAATGAACCAGATTTTACTTAGTAAATGATGTCCAAAATGTATGAAATTTGGTGTACTATTATATTTTTCAGTTCTGGACATTTTTGTCAGAAATGGACTAAGGCTAAAACTGACCCTAAGGACCTCAAAAACGTCAATTATTGAATGTGTGCAAATCTGGACAGATTTTGCGCTATCTCACTGTTTCGGCTATAACTAATGATCCCGAACTCTAAATGATGCAAGTTTTTTCTGATTATAGTTCACTTCTTAAGCTTTAATTTGACATCTTATCACTGGAATTGGAGATTGTTTGCTTATCTTAAGAGTGTGGGAAAACAGCCTATTGCAGTGAGGGTTCACTTGGTTATATGCTTAGAAAAATTGTTGTAACTTCTCGTGTGGTATTAATTGCTTGGGATTGTGACAATGGGGTGCTGTGTGGACTGTTTTTAGTACTGGGGATATTTGAATTAATTGATGCATGGCTTGAGATTGATTTTGAGTTGACTTAGGGTTTAATCACACGGGTAAGGACGAAATGGATACCCTAATGACTAGGTGGTCTTGCTAAGTGTTGATCATTTGGATATTGTGTGAAATTATATACTTAGTAGGCTGCCCGTAGATTCCCTTATAGTCCTAAATGTGATTTTGATCATTGCATGTTGACAAATAGGCTTTTCTTGCATCCTAGCCCACGTAGAGTGTTGTGCATGTTATATAATCTTATTATTTGATTACGTGGACTTTGAATTGAGTTATATGACTTGATTTATGTGCGTTACATGGCTGTCCGTTTAATGTTCATATAACTCCCTGAGCTTTTCAAGTGAAATTACTTGTCTTTCCGTGCCTCGCTTGTTTACTTGTCAATGTGCAATCTTTGACTGTTCAGAGGCAACCTACTTTGTTGTCCTCCTAATGTGATATATTAAATGTCATAAATGTGCATTGCATACAAGCTTGCAACCTTTCATTCTGGCATAGTAGCGATCACGCACACCGGGCGGGCATCGGGCTTGCGGTGCACCCGTGACTACCATAGTCCAATCCTTTCTTGCTTGGGGGCTAGACTTCCTCGGAGAGTTGGGTCATAGGATTTTAGGGTACATCCGAAGTACACCCACTTGGCGTGTTAAGGGGATGATTTGAAGTCGGCCGCAACCACTGAGAGCAAAAGCTCACCGTATCCTTTAACTATATGTATAAGTACTCTCGCTTGGTTCCTGGAGAACCTCAGGGAAGAAAGACTGGTAATTGTGTTCCTTTACTTTTATATTATTGTCATGTACTTAATGGTATTTTATTTATGCTTGCAAAAGGACTTTCATAAGTTGAACCGGAAAATGAGTTTCAAAACCTATTTCTCGTTCCCCCTCGCTGAGTTCATAAGGACTCACCCTCTTTTATCATCTCAGGTGAAGAAGATCAAGAACAGGTACCTGAGGACGATGTGCCTAACGATGATTCCTTGGAATGATTGCCTGTCCTATGTGCCTTGCGTGATTATGGCTATTTGTGAACTATGCTACTTGAAGACTATTTTTTTTTTTTATGTTGCTTGATGTGTAATGTAAAAGACCCCCGTTGTAATTTGGGGTCTAATTTTGATTTGTACTGATGTCAACTAGACATACACTACTATGGTCTTTTGCTATTGTCATTGACTAGTATCTATCATAGGGTCATGAAGTATTAGATAAAGACTAAGTAAATGAACCTATCCAATCTAAGCAGGTACTTATTATCAAGCTAAGATCAATAGGTACTTTTGTAACGAGGATTAATAAACAGACGAGACATAGTATCATACTAGGTAATTAATCAAACGAGACTTTGAGATAACCGATAGACATTTCAATTGGTGGTAAATAGTAATCTTAGTTGGAAATGAAATTGAGATTGGAAAATTCGAGGCGTTTAAAAAATTAGGTCAAACTAAAGAGCCCAATTACAGCCGTTATGCTGCCAGTTTCCGAAAATTTTTGGAGTTTAGGCTAAAACATTAAGCATTAAACTTTCATGAACGGTTAAGTACGAGACATGACTTGAATGTTAGATCACACCCTAGTCTAACCTTTATAGGGCGGATTGGGGTGTGACATAGGTGGCGGGGATTCGGTAATAGAAATGTAATGGATTAGGTTGTCATCCTTTTTCACGGCTCACGACGTACGATCCGAGACAGAAAAACAAAGCAAAAGAGGAAAAGTGTCCAGAAACTGATAAAAACGTTCAATTTTAGGCTCCGAAAACAGGTGCTGCAAAGCAGGATTGCTATCCCCATCATAGAGCTCTTGGAGAGCTTTCCAACGGTATGCTGTGCGCCGCGTAGCTCCTTACGGATCAAAAGTTATGAGCACTGGAGCGACGGAGACCTGGTCCTAAGCCCCACGACCTCGGTTTGCAGGCCCAGCCTCTACGTGAAGTGAAGTTGTCTTCCACAAGGTGCCATGGGATTCGGTAATAGAAATGTGGTGGATTAGGTTATAGTCCTTTTCGCGGCTCACGACGTACGATCCGGGACGGAAAAACAACGCAAAAGAAGAAAAGTGTCCACAAATTGATGAAAAGGTTAGATTTTGGGGTACAAAAATAGGCACAGCCGAGCAGGCTTGCTGCCCCTGTCGTAGAGCTCTCGGAGAGCATTCCAATGGTATGTTGTGCGCCGCGTAACTTCTTACGGATCAAAAGTTATGGGCACCGGAGCGACGGAGACCTGGTCCTAAGCCCCACGCCCTCGATTTACGGTCCCAGCCTCTACGTGAAGCGAAGTTTTCTTGCCCATGGTGGCGTGGGATTCAGTAATAAAATGTAATGGATTAGGTTGTCATTCTTTTCGCGGCTCACGACATACGATCAGGGACGGAAAAAACAGCGCAAAAGAAGAAAAGTATACAGAAACTGATGAAAACATTCGATTTTTGGCTCCGAAAACAGGCGCTGCATAGTAGGATTGCTGCCCCCATCGTAGAGCTCTCGAAGAGCTTTCCAACGGTATGCTGTGCGCCGCGTAACTCCTTGCGGATCAAAAGTTATGGGCACCGGAGCGATGGAGACCTGGTCCTAAGCCCCACGCCCTCGGTTTGCGGGCCCAGCCTCTACATGAAGCGAAGTTGTCTTGCCCATGGTGGCATGGGATTTGGTAATAGAAATGTTATGGATTAGGTTGTTGTCCTTTTCGCGGCTCACAACGTACGATCCACGACGAAAAAAAACAACGCAAAAGAAGAAAATTGCCCAGAAATTGATGAAAATGTTCAATTTTTGGCTCCAAAAATTGTCGCAGCCGAGCGGGATTGCTGCCCCCATCGTAGTGCTCTCGAGGAGCTTTCCAACGGTATGCTGTGCGCCGCGTAACTCCTTACGGATCAAAAGTTATGGGCACCGGAGCGACGGAGACCTGGTCCTAAGCCCCATGCCCCTCAGTTTGCGGGCCCAGCCTCTACGTGAGGCGAAGTTGTCTTGAACAAGGTGCCCTGGGATTCGGTAATAGAAATGTGGTTGTTTAGATTGTCGTTCTTTTCGCGGCTCACGACGTACGACCCAGGATGAAAAAATAGTGCAAAAGAAGAAAAGTGTCCAGAAACTGATGAAAACATTCGATTTTCGCTCTGAAAATAGGCGATGCCGAGCGGGCTTGCTGCCCCATCGTAGAGCTCTCGGAGAGCTTGCCAACGGTATGCTGTGCACCGCGTAACACCATACGGATAAAAAGGTATGGGCACCGGAGCGACGGACACCTGGTCCTAAGCACCACGCCCTCGGTTTGCGGGCCCAACCTCTACATGAAGCGAAGTTGTCTTGCACAAGGTGCCATGGGATTCAGTAATAGAAATGTGGTGGATTAGGTTGTCGTCCTTTTTTAGGATCAAGACGTACGTTCCGGGACGGAAAAAACAGTGCAAAAGAAGAAAACTATCCAGAAACTGATTAAAACATTCGATTTTGGGCTCCGAAAATAGGCGCTACGGGGCAAGGTTGCTACCCCCGTCATAGAGCTCTCGGATAGCTTTCCAACGGTATGTTGTGCGCCGCGTAACTCCTTACAGATCAAAAGTTATGGGCACCAGAGCCACGCAAACCTAGTCCTAAGCCCCACGCCCTTGGTTTGCGGGCCCAGCCTTTACGTGAAGCGAAGTTGTCATGCCCACGGTGGCGTGGGATTCGCTAATAGAAATGTGATGGATTAGGTTGTCGTCCTTTTCGCGGTTCACGATGTACGATCCAGGACGAAAAAATAGCGCAAAAGAAGAAAAGTGTCCAGAAACTGATGAAAACGTTCGATGTTGGGCTCTGAAAATAGGCGCAGCGGAGCTTGCTTGCAGTCCCCGTCATAGAGCTCTCGGAGACCTTTCCAACGGTATGTTGTGCGCCGTGTAACTCCTTGTGGATCAAAAGTTATGGGCACCGGAGCGACGGAGACCTGGTCCTAAGCCCTACGCCCTCGGTTTGTGGGCCCAGCCTCTACATGAAGTGAAGTTGTCTTGCACAAAGTGCCTTGGTATTCGGTAATATAAATGTGGTGGATTAGGTTGTCTTCCTTTTCGCGGCTCCAGACGTACGATCCGAGACGAAAAAATAGCGCAAAAGAAGTATAGTGTCTAGAAACTAATGAAAACGATCGATTTTGGGCTCCGAAAATAGGCGCTACCGAGTGGGCTTCTTGCCCCCGTCGTAAATATCTCGGAGAGCTTTCCAACGGTATGCTGTGCGCCGCGTAACTCCATACGGATCAAATGTTATGGGCACCGGAGCGACGGAGACCTAGTCCTAACCCCAAGCCCTCGGTTTGTGGGCCCAGCCTCTACGTGAAGCGAATTTGTCTTGCACTAGGTGCTGTGGGATTCAGTAATAGAAATGTGGTGGATTAGGTTGTCGTCCTTTTCGCGGCTCACGACGTACGATCCGGAACGAAAAAATAGCGTAAAAGAAGAAAAGTGCCCAAAAATTGATGAAAACGTTCGATTTTGGGCTCCGAAAATAGGCGCTGCAAAGCTGGATTTCTGCTCCCGTCGTAGAGCTCTCGAAGAGCTTTCCAACGGTATGATGTGCGCCACGTAACTCCTCACGGATGAAAAGTTATGGGCACCTAAGCGACGGAGACCTGGTCCTAAGCCCCACGACCTCTGTTTGCGGGCCAAGCCTCTACGTGAAGCGAAGTTTTCTTGTACAAGGTGCCATGGGATTCGGTAATAGAAATGTGATGGATTAGGTTGTCGTCCTTTTCGCCGCTCACGACATACGATCCGGGATGAAAAAACAACGCAAAAGAAGAAAAGTATACAGAAATTGATGAAAACGTTTGATGTTGGGCTTCGAAAATAGGCGCAGCCGAGCAGGCTTGCTGCCCCCGTCATAGAGTTCTCGGAGAGCATTCCAACGGTATGTTGTGCACCGCGTAACTCCTTACGGATCAAAAGTTATGGGCACCGGAGCGACGGAGACCTGGTCCTAAGCGCCACGCCCTCGGTTTGCGGGCCCAACCTCTACGTGAAGCGAAGTTTTCTTGCCCAAGGTGGCGTGGGATTCGGTAATAGAAATGTATTGGATTAGGTTGTCGTCCTTTTCGCGGCTCACGACGTACGATCCAGGACAGAAAAAGGTGCAAAAGAAGAAAAGTGTCCAGAAACTGATGAAATTGTTCAATTTTGGGCTCGGGCTCCGAATATGGGCGCAGCCGAGCAAGCTTTCTCCCCCTGTTGTAGAGCTCTCGGAGAGCTTTCCAACGGTATGCTGTTCGCCGTGCAACTCTTTACGGATCAAAAGTTATAGGCACCGGTGCGACAGAGACCTGGTCCTAAGCCACACGCCCTCAGTTTGCGGGCCCAGCCTCTACGCCAACCAAGTTGTCTTGCACAAGGTGCTATGGGATTCGGTAATAGAAATGTGATAGATTAGGTTGTCGTCCTATTCGCGGCTCGCGACGTACGATCCTGGATGAAAAAACAGCGCAAAATAATAAAAGTATCTAGAAATTGATGAAAACGTTCGATGTTGGGCTCCGAAAATAGGCGCAGCCGACCAGGCTTGCTGCCCTCGTCGTCGAGCTCTCGGAGAGCTTGCCAACGGTATGCTGTGCGCTAGGTAACTCCTCACAGATCAAAAGTTATGGGCACCTTAGTGACGGAGACCTGGTCCTATGACCCACGCCCTCGATTTACGAGCCCAGCCTTTACGTGAAGTGAAGTTGTCTTGCCAGAGGTGGCACGGGATTCGATAATAAAAATGTGATGGATTAGGTTGTCATACTTCGCGGCTAACGGCGTACGATCAGGGACGGAAAAACAGTGCAAAAGAAGAAAAGTGTCCAGAAAATGATGAAAACGTTCGATTTTGGGCTCCGAAAATAGGCGCAGCCGAGTAGACTTGCTACCCCTGTTGTATAGCTCTCGGAGAGCTTTACAACGGTATGCTGTGCGCCGCGTAACTCCTTATGGATCAAAAGTTATGGGCACCGGAGCGACGGAGACCTGGTCCTAAGCGCCACGCCATCGGTTTGCGGGCCCAACCTCTATGTGAAGCGAAGTTTTCTTGCCCAAGGTGGCGTGGGATTCGGTAATAGAAATGTATTTGATTAGGTTGTCGTCCTTTTCGCGGCTCACGACGTACGATCCAGGACAGAAAAACGGTGCAAAAGAAGAAAAGTGTCCAAAAACTGATGAAATTGTTCAATTTTGGGCTCCGAATATAGGCACAGCCGAGAAAGCTTTCTCCCCCTGTTGTAGAGCTCTCGGAGAGCTTTCCAACTGTATGTTGTGCGCCGTGCAACTCTTTACGGATCAAAAGTTATGGGCACCGGTGCGACAGAGACCTGGTCCTAAGCCCCACGCCCTCGGTTTGCGGGCCCAGCCTCTACACCAACCGAAGTTGTCTTGCACAAGGTGCCATGGGATTCGGTAATAGAAATGTGATAGATTAGGTTGTCGTCCTATTCGCGGCTCACGGCGTACGATCCTAGACGAAAAAACAGCGCAAAAGAAGAAAAGTGTCTAGAAATTGATGAAAATGTTCGATGTTGGGCTCCGAAAATAGGTGCAGCCGACCAGGCTTGCTGCCCCCGTCGTAGAGCTCTCGAAGAGCTTCCCAACGGTATGTTGTGCGGCTTGTAATCCCTACGGATTAAAAGTTATGGGCACCGTTGCGACGGAGACCTGGTCCTAAGCCCCACGCCCTCGGTTTACGGGCCCAACCTCTACGTCAAGCGAAGTTGTCTTGCAAAAGGTGCCATGGAATTTCGTAATAGAAATGTGATGGATTAGGTTGTCGTCCTTTTCGAGGCTCACGACGTACGATCCAGGACGAAAAAACTGAACAAAAGAAGAAAAATGTCCAGAAATTGATGAAAACGTTCGATTTTGGGCTAGGAAAATTGGCGCAGCTGAGCGGGCTTGCTGCCCCTGTCATAGAGCTCTCGGAGTGCTTGCCAACGGTATGCTGTGTGCTGTGTAACTCCTTACGGATCAAAAGTTATGGGCACCGGAGTGACAGAGACCTGGTCCTAAACCCCACGCCCTCGGTTTGCGGGCCCAGCCTCTACGTGAAACGAAGTTCTCTTGCAAAAGGTGCCATGGGATTCGGTAATAGAAATGTGGTGGATTAGGTTGTCGTCCTTTTCGCGGCTCATGACGTACGATTCTGGACAGAAAAACAGCGCAAAAGAAGAAAAGTGTCCAAAAACTGATGAAAATGTTCGATTTTGGACTCCAAAAATAGGCGTAGATGAGCGCATGGCTACCCGCCGTCGTAGAGCTCTCGAAGAGCTTTCCAGCGGTATGCTGTGCGCCGCGTAACTCCTTACGGATCAAAAGTTATGGGCACCGGAGTGACGAAGACCTAGTCCTAAACCCCATGCCCTTGGTTTGCAGGCCCAACCTCTACGTGAAGCGAAGTTGTCTTGCACAAGGTGCCGTGGGATTCGGTAATAGAAATGTGGTGGAGTAGGTCGTCGTCCTTTTCGCGGCTCACGGCGTACGATCCGAAACGGAAAAACAGCGCAAATGAAGAAAAGTGTCTAGAAACTGATAAAAATGTTCGATTTTGGGCTCCGAAAACAGGCGATGCCTAGCAGGATTGCTGCCCCCTTTGTAGAGCTCTCGGAGAGGTTTCCAACGGTATGCTGTGCATCGCGTAACTCCTTGCGGATAAAAAGTTATGGGCACCAGAGCGACGGAGACCGGGTCCTAAGCCCCACGCCGTCGGTTTGCTGGCCCAGCCTCTACGTGAAGCGAAGTTGTCTTGCCCAAGTTGGCATGGGATTTGGTAATAGAAATTTGATGGATTTGGTTGTCGTCCTTGTCACGGCTCACGACGTACGATCCGGGACGAAAAAATAGCACAAAAGAAAAAAAATGTCTACAAACTAATGAAAATGGTCTATTTTGGGCTACGAAAACAGGCACAGCCAAGCAGCTTGCTTCTCTTGTAGTAGTGCTCTCGGAGAGCTTTCCAACGGTTTGTTGTGCGCCGCGTAACTTCTTACGGATCAAAAGTTAATGGCACCGGAGCGACGGAGACCTGGTCCTAAGCCCTATGCCCTCGGTTTGCGGGCCCAGCCTCTATGTGATGCGAAGTTTTCTTGCCCAAGGTGGCGTGGTATTCTGTAATAGAAATGTAATGGATTAGGTTGTCGTCCTTTTTTGCGGCTCACGACGTACGATCCAGGACGGAAAAACTAAGCAAAATAAGAAAAGTGTCCAGAAACTAATGAAAACGTTCGATTTTGGGCTCTGAAAATTGGCGCAGCTGAGCAGGCTTGCTGCCCCCATCGTAGAGCTCTCGAAGAGCTTTCCAACGTTATGTTGTGCGCCGCATAACTCCTTATGGATCAAAAGTTATGGGCACCGGAGCGACGGACACCTAGTACTAAACCCCACGCCCTCGGTTTGCGGGCCCAGCCTCTACGTTAAGCGAAGTTGTCTTGTCCAAGCTGGAGTGGGATTCGGTAATAGAAATGTAATGGATTAGGTTGTCGTACTTTTCACGGCTCATGACATACAATCCGGGATGAAAAAATAGCACAAAAGAAGAAAACTATCCAAAAATTGATGAAAACGTTCGATGTTGGGATCCGAAAACAGGCGCAGCCGAGCCTTCTGCCTCCATCGTAGAGCTCTCGGAGAGCATTCTAACAGTATGTTTGTGCGCCGCGTAACTCCATACAGATCAAAAGTTATGGGCACCGGAGCGACGGAGACCAGGTCCTAAACCCGACGCCCTCGGTTTGCAAGCCCAGCCTCTACGTGAAGTGAATTTGTCTTGCATAAGGTGCCGTGGCATTTGGTAATAGAAATATGGTGGATTAGGTTGTCGTTCTTTTTGCGGCTCATGACGTACAATTCGGGAAGAAAAACAGTGCAAAAGAAGAAAAGTGACCAGAAACTGATGAAAACGTTCAATTTTGGGCTCCAAAAATTGGCGCTACCAAGAGGACTTGCTACCCTCGTGGTAAAGCTCTCGGAGAGCTTGCCAACGGTATGCTGTGCGCCGCGTAACTCCTTATGGATCAAAAGTTATGGGCACCGGAGCGACGGAGACCTGGTCCTAAGCCCCACGCCCTCGGTTTGCGGACCCAGCCTCTACGTTAATCAAAGTTGTCTTGCACAAGTTGCCGTGGAATTCGGTAATAGAAATGTGGTGGATTAGGTTGTCGTCCTTTTCGCGGCTCACGACGTACGATCCGGGACGAAAAAAACAGCGCAAAAGAATAAAAGTGTCCAGAAATTGTCGAAAATGTACAATTTTGGGCTATGAAAATAGGCTCTGCAAGGTAGGATTGCTGCCTGTGTCGTAGAGCTCTTGGAGGGTTTTCCAACGGTATGCTGTGCGCCGCGTAACTCCTTACAGATCAAAAGTTATGGTCACCGGAGTGACGGAGACCTGGTCCTAAGCCCCATGCCCTCGATTTGCGTGCCCAGCTACGACGTGAAGCGAAGTTCTCTTGCCCAAGGTGCAGTGGGATTAGTATGTCGTCCTTTTCGCGGCTCATGATGTTCGATCCGGGACGAAAAAAATAGCACAAAAGAAGAAAAGTGTCCAGAAATTGATGAAAATGTTCGATGTTGGGCTCCAAAAACAGGCACAGCCGAGTAGGCTTGCTGCCCCCATCGTAGAGCTCTCGAAGAGCATTCCAACGGCACATTGTGTGCCGCGTAACTCCTTATGGATAAAAAGTTATGGGCACCGGAGCGACGGAGACCTGGTCCTAAACCCCACGCCGTCGGTTTGCGGGCCCAGCCTCTACGTGAAGCGAAGTTGTCTTGCACAAGGTGCTGTGGGATTCGGTAATAGAAATGTGGTGGATTAGGTTGTCGTCCTTTTCGCGGGTCACGGTGTACGATTCGAGACGGAAAAACAACGCAAATTAAGAAAAGTGTCCAGAAACTGATTAAAATGTTCGATTTTGGTCTCCACAAGCAGGCGCTGCCCAGCAGGATTGCTGCCCTTGTTGTAGAGCTCTAGGAGAGCTTTCCAACGGTATACTGTGCGCCTCGTAACTCCTTACGGATAAAAAGTTATGGGAACCGGAGCAACAGAGACTTGGTCCTAAGCCCCACGCCCCCGGTTTGCAGGCCCGGCCTCTACGTGAAGCGAAGTTGTCTTGCCCAAGGTGGCGTGGGATTCGGTAATAGAAATGTGATAGATTAGGTTTTCGTGCTTTTCGCAGCTCATGACGTACGATCCGAGACGAAAAAAACTATGCAAAAGAAGAAAAGTGTCCAGAAACTGATGAAAACCTTCAATTTTGGGCGCCTAAAACAGGCACTGCAAAGCAAGCTTGCTTCCCCCTGTCGTAGAGCTCTCGGAGAGCCTTCCAACGGTATGTTGTGCGCCGCGTAACTCCATACAGATCAAAAGTTATGGGCACCAGAGCGACGGAGACCTGGTCCTAAGCCCCACGCCCTCGGTTTGTGAGCTCAGCCTCTACGTGAAACGAAGTTGTCTTGCCCAAGGTGGCATAGGATTCAGTAATAGAAATGTGATGGATTAGGTTGTCGTACTTTTCGCGACTCACGACGTACGATCCGGGACGGAAAAATAGCAAAAAAGAAGAAAAGTGTCCAGAAATTGGTGAAAATTTTCGATTTTGGGCTCCGAAAATAGGCGTAGCCGAGCAGGCTTGTTGCCGCTATCGTAGAGCTCTCGTAGAGCTTGCCAACGGGATGTTGTGCGCCACGTAACTCCTTACGGATCAAAAGTTATGGACACCAGAGCGACGGAGACCTGGTCCTAAGCCCCACGCCCTCAGTTGCAGGCCCAGCCTCTACGTGAATCGAAGTTGTCTTACACAAGGTGCCGTGGGATTTGGAAATAGAAAATGTGGTGGATTAGGTTGTCGTTCTTTTTGCGGCCAACGACGTACGATTCCAGACGAAAAAATAGTGGAAAAGAAAAAAAGTGTCCAGAAACTGATGAAAACATTCGAATTTGGGCTCCAAAAATAGGTGCTGCCAAGAGGACTAGTTGCCCGCATGGTAGAGCTCTCGGAGAGCTTACCAATGGTATGCTGTGCGCCACGTAACTCCTTACGGATCAAAAGTTATGGGCACTAGAGCGACGGAGACCTGGTCCTAAGCCCCACACCCTCGGTTTGCGTGCCCAGCTACGACGTGAAGCGAAGTTGTCTTGCCCAATGTGGCATTGGATTCAGTAATAGAAATGTGACGGATTAGGTTGTCGTCTTTTGCGCGGCTCACGACGTACGATCCGGGATAGAAAAATAGTGCAGAAGAAGAAAGGTGTCTAGAAACTGATGAAAACGTTCGATATTGGGCTCCAAAAATAGGAGCAGCCGAGTGGGCTTGCTGCCCCTGTCGTAGAGCTCTTCGAGAGTTTCCAACGGTATGCTGTGCGTCGCGTAACTCCCTACGGATCAAAAGTTATGGGCACCGGAGCGATGGAGACCTGGTCCTAAGCCCCATGCTCTCGGTTTGTGGGCCCAGCCTTTACGTGAAGCGAAGTTGTCTTGCACAAGGTGCCGTGGGATCGGTAATAGAAATGTGGTAGATTAGGTTGTCGTCCTTTTTGCGGCTCACCACGTACGATCCGGGACGGAAAAACAGCACAAAAGAATAAAAGTGTCAAGAAACTGATGAAAACGTTCAATTTTGGGCTCCAAAAATAGGCGCAACTGAGGAGGCTTGCATCTCCCGTTGTAGAGCTCTCGGAGAGCTTTCGAACGGTATGTTGTTCACCGCGTAACTCCTTATGGATCGAAAGTTATGGGCACCGGAGCGACGGAGACCTGGTCCTAAGTCCCACGCCCTCGGTTTGCGGGCCCAGCCTCTACGTGAAGTGAAGTTGTCTTGCACAAGGTACCATGGGATTCGGTAATAGAAATGTGGTGGATTAGGTTGTCGTCCTTTTCGCCGCTCACGACGTACGATACGGGACGAAAAAATAGCGTAAAATAAGAAAAGTGTCCAAAAATAGATGAAAACGTTCAATTTTGGGCTCCGAAAATAGGCGCAGCCAAGAAGGCTTGATGTCCGCGTTGTAGAGCTGTCGGAGAGCTTTCCAACGATATGTTGTGCGCCGCGTAACTCCTTACAGATCGAAATTTATAGGCACCGGAGCGACGGGGACTTGGTCCTAAGCCCCACGCCCTCGGTTTGCAGACCCAGCCTCTACGTGAAGTTAAGTTGTCTTCTACAAGGTGCCGTGGGATTTGGTAATTGAAATCTGGTGGATTAGGTTGTCGTCCTTTTCGCCGCTCAAGACGTACGATCCGGGACGGAAAAACATAGCAAAATAAGAAAAGTGTCCAGAAACAGATGAAAACGTTTGATTTTGGGCTCCGAAAACAGGCGCAGCCAAGAAGGCTTGCTGCCCGTGTTGTAGAGCTCTCGGAGAGCTTTCCAACGGTATGCTGTGTGCCGCGTAACTCCTTACAAATCAAAAGTAATGGGCACCGGAGCTACGGAGACCTGGTCCTAAGCCCCAAGCCCTTGGTTTGTGGGCCCAGCCTCTACGTCAAGCGATGTTGTCTTGCACAAGGTTCCGTGGGATTCGGTAATAAAAATGTGATATATTAGGTTGTCGTCCTTTTTGCGGCTCACCACGTACGATCCGGGACGGAAAAACAGCTCAAAAGAATAAAAGTGTCCGAAAACTAATGAAATCGTTCCATTATGGGCTCAGAAAACAGGCGCAGCCAAGGAGGCTTGTTGCCCCCGTTGTAGAGCTCTTGGATAGCTTTCCAACGGTGTGTTGTGCATTGTGTAACTCCTTACGGATCAAAAGTTATGGGCACTGGAGCGACGAAAACCTGGTCCTAAGCCCCACGCCCTCGATTTGCGGACCCAGCCTCTACGTGAAGCGAAGTTGTCTTGCACAAGGTGCCGTGGGATTCGGCAATAGAAATGTGGTAGATTAGGTTGTTGTCCTTTTCGCGAATCACGTCGTACGATCCGGGATAGAAAAACAGCGCAAAAGAAGAAAAGTGTCCAAAAACTGATGAAACCGTTCGATTTTGGGATCTGAAAACAGGCGCAGCCAACTCGGCTTGCTGCCCCCGTCGTAGAGCACTCAGAGAGATTTACAACGGTATGCTGTGCGCCGCGTAACTCCTTACGGATCAAAAGTTATGGGCACCGGAGGACCTGGTCTTAAGCCCCACGCCCTCGGTTTGCGGGGCCAACCTCTATGTGAAGCGACGTTGTCTAGCCCAAGGTGGCTTGGGACTCGGTAATAGAATTGTGATGGATTAGGTTGTCGTCCTTTTCGCGGCTCACGACGTATGATCCGGGATAAAAAAAACAGCGCAAAAGAAGAAAAGTGTCCAAAAATTGATGAAAACATTCAATTTTGGGCTCCGAAAACAGCGGCAGCCGAGCAGGATTACTGCCCCCGTCGTAGAGCTCTCGGAGAGCTTTCCAACGGTATGCTCTGCGCCGCGTAACTCCTAACGGATCAAAAGCTATGGGCACCGAAGCGACGGAGACCTGGTCCTACGCCACACACCCTCGGTTTGCGGGCCCAGCCTCTTCGTGAAACATAGTTGTCTTGCCCAAGGTGGCGTGGGATTCGGTAATAGAATTGTGATGGATTAGGTTGTCTTCCTTTTCGCGGCTCACGACATACGATCCGGGTTGAAAAAACAGTGCAAAAAAAGAAAAGTGACCAGAAACTGATAAAAATGTTTGATTTTGGGCTCCGAAAATAGGCGCTGCATAGCAGGATTGCTGCCCCCATCGTAGAACTCTCGGAGAGTTTTCCAACGGTATGCTCTGCGCCGTGTAACTCCTTACAGATCAAAAGTTATAGGCACCGGAGCGACAGAGACCTGGTCCTAAGCCCCACGCCCTTGGTTTGCGGGCCCAGCCTCTACGTGAAGCGAAGTTGTCTTGGCCAAGGTGGCGTGGGATTCAGTAATAGAAATGTGATGAATTAGGTTATCGTCCTTTTCGCGGCTCACGACGAACGATCCGGGACTGAAAAACAGTGCAAAAGTAGAAAAGTGTCCAGAAACTAATGAAAACGTTCGATTTTGGGTTTCGAAAACAAGAGCAGCAGAGTGGGCTTGTTGCCCCCGTCGTAGAGCTCTCGGAGAGCTTCCCAACGGTATGCTGTGCACCGCGTAACTCCTTACGGATCAAAAGTTATGGGCACCGGAGCGATGGAGACCTGGTCCTAAGTCTCACGCCCACGGTTGTGGGCCCAGCCTCTAGGTGAAGCGAAGTTGTCTTGCACAAGGTACCGTGGGATTCGGTAATAGAAATGTGGTGGATTAGGTTGTCGTCCATTTCGCGGCTCACCACGTACGATCCGGGATGAAAAAACAGCACAAAAGAAGAAAAGTGTCTAGAAACTGATGAAAATGTTCAATTTTGGGCTCTGAAAACAACCGCAGCTGAGGAGGCTTGCTACCCCCGTTGTAGAGCTCTCGAAGAGCTTCCCAACGGTATGCTGTGCGCTGCGTAACTCCTTACGGATCAAAAGTTATGGGCACCGGAGCGATGGAGACCTGGTCCTAAGCCCCACGCCCTCGGTTTGTGGGCCCAGCCTCTATGTGAAGCGAAGTTGTCTTGCACAAGGTGCCGTGGAATTCGGTAATAGAAATGTGGTGGATTAGGTTATCGTCCTTTTTGCAGCTCACCACGTACGATCCGGGACGAAAAAACAGCACAAAAGAAGAAAAGTGTCCAGACACTGATGAAAACGTTCAATTTTTGGCACCAAAAATAGGCGCAACCGAGGAGGCTTTCTTCCCCCATTGTAGAGCTCTTGGTGAGCTTTCCAATGATATGCTATTCACCGCGTAACTCCTTACGGATCGAAAGTTGTAGGCACCGGAGCGACGGAGACCTGGTCCTAAGCCCCACGCCCTCGGTTTGCGGACCCAGCCTCTACGTGAAGTGAAGTTGTCTTGCACAAGGTGTTGTGGGATTCGGTAATAGAAATGTGGTGGATTAGGTTGTCGTCCTTTTTGTCGCTCACGACGTACGATACGGGACAGAAAAACAGCGCAAAATAAGAAAAGTGTCCAAAAATAGATGAAATCGTTCGATTTTGGGCTCCGAAAATTGGCGCAGCCAAGAAGGCCTGCTTCCCCCGATGTAGAGCTCTCGGAGAGATTTACAACGGTATGTTGTGCACTGCGTAACTCCTTACGGATCAAAAGTTATGGCACTGGAATGACGGAGACCTGGTCTTAAGCCCCACGCCTCGGTTTGCGGGCCCAGCCTCTACGTGAAGCGAAGTTGTCTGGCCCAAGGTGGCGTGGGATTCGGTAATAGAATTGTGATGGATTAGGTTGTCGTCCTTTTCAAGGCTCACAACGTACGATCCGGGATAAAAAAAATAGCGCAAAAGAATAAAAGTGTCCAAAAACTGAAGAAAACATCCAATTTTGGGCTCCAAAAATAGCCGCAGCCTAGTAGGATTGCTGCCTCCGTCGAAGAGCTTTCCAACGGTATGCTCTGTGCCGCGTAACTCCTTACGGATCAAAAGTTATGGGCACCGGAGCGACGGAGACTTGGTCCTAAGCCCCACACCCTCGGTTTGCGGGCCCAGCCTCTTCGTGAAACGTAGTTGTCTTGCCCAAGGTGGCGTGGGATTCTGTAATAGCATTGTGATGGATTAGGTTGTCGTCCTTTTCGCGGCTCATGACGTACGATCCGGGTTGAAAAAATAGCGTAAAAGAAGAAAAGTGTCTAGAAACTGATGAAAATGTTCAATTTTGGGCTCTGAAAACAGGCGCAGCCGAGGAGGCTTGCTACCCCTGTTGTAGAGCTCTCGGAGAGCTTCCCAACGGTATACTGTGCGCCGCGTAACTCCTTACAGATCAAAAGTTATGGGCACCGGAGCGAAGGAGACCTGGTTCTAAGCCCCACGCCCTCAGTTTGTGGGCCCAGCCTCTACGTGAAACGAAGTTGGCTTGCACAAGGTGCCATGGGATTCGGTAATAGAAATGTGGTGGATTAGGTTGTCGTCCTTTTTGCGGCTCACCACGTACGATCCGGGACAAAAAAACAGCACAAAAGAAGAAAAGTGTCCAGACCCTGATGAAAACGTTCAATTTTGGACTCCAAAAATAGGCGCAACCGAGGAGGCTTGCTTCCCCCGTTGTAGAGCACTCGGAGAGCTTTCCAACGGTATGCTGTTCACCGCGTAACTCCTTACGGATCGAAAGTTATGGGCACCGGAGCGACGGAGACCTGGTCATAAGCCCCATGCCCTCGGTTTGTGGACCCAGCCTCTACGTGAAGTGAAGTTGTCTTGCACAAGGTGTTGTGGGATTCGGTAATAGAAATGTGGTGGATTAGGTTGTCGTCCTTTTCGCCGCTCACGACGTACGATACGGGATGAAAAAATAGCGCAAAATAAGAAAAGTGTCCAGAAACAGATGAAAACGTTCAATTTTGGGCTCCGAAAATAGGCGCAACCAAGAAGGTTGCTGCCCGCGTTGTAGAGCTCTCGGAGAGCTTTCCAACGTTATGTTGTGCGCCGCGTAACTCCTTACGGATCGAAAGTTATAAGCACCGGAGCGACGGAGACCTGGTCCTAAGCCCCACGCCCTCAGTTTACGGACCCAGTCTCTACGTGAAGTTAAGTTGTCTTGCACAAGGTGCCATGGGATTCGGTAATAGAAATGTGGTGGATTAGGTTGTCATCCTTTTTGCGGCTCACCACGTACGATCCGGGACGAAAAAACAGCACAAAAGAAGAAAAGTGTCCAGACCCTGATGAAAACGTTAAATTTTGGGCTCCAAAAATAGGCGCAACCGAGGAGGCCTGCTTCTCCCGTTGTAGAGCTCTCGGAGAGCTTTCCAACGGTATGCTGTTCACTGCGTAACTCCTTATGGATCGAAAGTTATGGGCACCGGAGCGACGGAGACCTGGTCCTAAGCCCCACGCCCTCGGTTTGCGGACCTAGCCTTTACGTGAAGTGAAGTTTTCTTGCAAAAGGTGCCGTGGGATTCGGTAATAGAAATGTGGTGGATTAGGTTGTCGTCCTTTTCGCGGCTCGCCACGTACGATCCGGGATGAAAAAACAGCACAAAAGAAGAAAAGTGTCTAGAAACTGATGAATATGTTCAATTTTGGGCTTTGAAAACAAGCGCAGCCGAGGAGGCTTTCTACCCCTGTTGTAGAGCTCTTGGAGAGCTTCCCAACGGTATGCTGTGCGCCGCGTAACTCCTTACGGATCAAAAGTTTATGGGTACCGGAGCGACAGAAACCTGGTCCTAAGCCCCACGCCCTCGGTTTGCGAACCCAGCCTCTACGTGAAGCGAAGTTTTCTTGCACATGGTGCCTTGGGATTCGGCAATAGAAATGTGGAGGATTAGGTTGTTGTCCTTTTCGCGGCTCACGTCATACGATACGGGATGGAAAAACAGCGCAAAAGAAAAAAAGTGTCCAGAAACTGATGAAACCGTTCAATTTGGGCTCCGAAAATAGGCGCAACCGACTCGGCTTGCTACCCCTGTCGTAGAGCTCTCAGAGAGATTTACAACGGTATACTGTGCGCCGCGTAACTCCTTACAGATCAAAAGTTATGGGCACCGAGCGACGGAGACCTGGTCCTAAGCCCCACGCCCTCGGTTTGCGGGCCCAGCCTCTACCGTGAAGCGAAGTTGCCTGGCCCAAGGTGGCGTGGGATTCGGTAATAGAATTGTGATGGATTACGTTGTCGTCCTTTTCGCGGCTCATGACGTACGATCAGGGATAAAAAAATAGCGCAAAAGAAGAAAAGTGTCCAAAAATTGATGAAAACATTCAATTTTTGGCTCCAAAAACAGCCGCAGCCGAGCAAGATTGCTGCCCCCGTCGTAGAGCTCTCGAAGAGCTTTCCAACGGTATGCTCTGTGCCGCGTAACTCCTTACGGATCAAAAGTTATGGGCACCGGAGCGACGGAGACCTGGTCCTAAGCCCCACGCCCTCGGTTTGCGGGCCTAGCCTCTTCGTGAAACGTAGTTGTCTTGCCCAAGGTGGCGTGGGATTCGGTAATAGAATTGTGATGGATTAGGTTGTCGACCTTTTCGCGGCTCACGACGTACGATCCGGGTTGAAAAAACTGCGCAAAAGAAGAAAAGTGTCTAGAAACTGATGAAAATGTTCAATTTTGGGCTCTGAAAATAGGCGCAGCCGAGGAGGCTTGCTACCCCCGTTGTAGAGCTCTCAGAGAGCTTCCCAACGGTATGCTGTGCGCCGCGTAACTCCTTACTGATCAAAAGTTATGGGCACCGGAGCGATGGAGACCTGGTCTTAAGCCCCACGCCCTCGGTTTGTGGGCCCAGCCTCTACGTGAAGCGTAGTTGTCTTGCACAAAGTGTCGTGGGATTCGGTAATAGAAATGTGGTGGATTAGGCTGTCGTCCTTTTTGCGGCTCACCACGTACGATCCGGGACGGAAAAACAGCACAAAAGAAGAAAAGTGTCCAGACACTGATGAAAACGTTCGATTTTGGGCTCCTAAAACAGGCGTAACCGAGGAGGCTTGCTTTCCCCCGTTGTAGAGCTCTCGGAGAGCTTTCCAACGGTATGCTGTTCACCGCGTAACTCCTTACGAATCAAAAGTTATGGGCACCGGAGCGATGGAGACTTGGTCCTAAGCCCCACGCCCTCGGTTTGCGGACCCAGCCTCTACGTGAAGTGATGTTGTCTTGCACAAGGTGCCGTGGGATTCGGTAATAGAAATGTGGTGGATTAGGTTGTCGTCCTTTTCGCCGCTCACGACGTACGATCCGGGACGAAAAAACAACGCAAAATAAGAAAAGTGTCTAGAAACAGATGAAAACGTTCGATTTTGGGCTCCGAAAATAGGCGCAGCCAAGAAGGCTTGCTGCTCGCGTTGTAAGGCTCTCGGAGAGCTTTCCAACATTATGTTATGCGCCGCGTAACTCCTTACGGATAGAAAGTTATAGGCACCAGAGCGACGGAGACCTGGTCCTAAGCCCCACGCCCTCAGTTTGCGGACCCAGCCTCTACGTGAAGTTAAGTTGTCTTGCACAAGGTGCCATGGGATTCGGTAATAGAAAATGTGGCGGATTAGGTTGTCGTCCTTTTTGCGGCTCACCACGTACGATCCGGGACGGAAAAACAGCACAAAAGAATAAAAGTGTCCAGACCATGATGAAATCGTTCGATTCTGGGCTCCGAAAATAGGCACAGCCAAGGAGGCTTGCTTCCCTTGTTGTAGAGCACTTGGAGAGCTTTCCAACGGTATGCTGTTCACCGCGTAACTCCTTACGGATCGAAAGTTATGGGCACCGTAGCGACGGAGACCTGGTCATAAGTCCCACGCCCTCAGTTTGTGGACCCAGTCTCTACGTGAAGTGAAGTTTTCTTGCACAAGGTGCTGTGGGATTCGGTAATAGAAATGTGGTGGATTAGGTTGTCTTCCTTTTCGCCGCTCACGACGTACGATCCGGGACGGAAAAAACAACGCAAAATAAGAAAAGTGTCCAGAAACAGATGAAAACGTTCGATTTTGGGCTCCGAAAATAGGCGCAGCCAAGAAGGCTTGCTGCTCGCGTTGTAAGGCTCTCGGAGAGCTTTCCAACGTTATGCTATGCGCCGCGTAACTCCTTACGGATCGAAAGTTATAGGCACCAGAGCGACGGAGACCTGGTCCTAAGCCCCACGCCCTCGATTTGCTGACCCAGCCTCTACGTGAAGTTAAGTTGTCTTGCACAAGGTGCCATGGGATTCGGTAATAGAAATGTGGTGGATTAGGTTGTCGTCCTTTTCGCCGCTCAAGACGTACGATCCGGGAAAGAAAAACAGCGTAAAATAAGAAAAGTGTCCAGAAACAGATGAAAACGTTCGATTTTGGGCTCCAAAAACAGGCGCTGCCAAGAAGGCTTGCTGCCCGCGGTTGTAGAGCTCTCGGAGAGCTTTCCAACGGTATGCTGTGCGCCGGGTAACTCCTTACAAATCAAAAGTAATGGGCACCGGAGCGACGGAGACCTGGTCCTAAGCCCCAAGCCCTTGGTTTGCGGGCCCAGCCTCTAAGTCAAGCTAAGTTGTCTTGCCCAAGGTTCCGTGGGATTCGGTAACAGAAATGTGATGGATTAGGTTGTCGTCCTTTTCGCGGCTCACCACGTATGATCCGGGACGAAAAAATAGTTCAAAAGGATAAAAGTGTCCAAAAACTGATGAATCATTCGATTATGGGCTCCAAAAATAGGCGCAGCCAAGGAGGCTTGCTGCCCCCCGTTGTAGAGCTCTTGGAGAGCTTTCCAACGGTATGTTATGCGCCGCGTAACTCCTTACGGATCAAAAGTTATGGGCACCGGAGCGACAGAAACCTGGTCCTAAGCCCCACGCCCTCGGTTTGCGGACCCAGCCTCTACGTGAAGCGAAGTTGTCTTGCACAAGGTGCCGTGGGTTTCGGCAATAGAAATGTGGTGGATTAGGTTGTTGTCCTTTTCGCGGCTCACATCGTACGATCGGGATGGAAAAACAGTGCAAAAGAAGAAAAGTGTCCAGAAACTGATGAAAATGTTCAATTTTGGGCTCCGAAAACAGGCGCAGCCGACTCGGCTTGCTGCCCCCGTCGTAGAGCTCTCAGAGTGATTTACAACGGTATACTGTGCGCCGTGTAACTCCTTACGGATCAAAAGTTATGGGCACCGGAAGCGACGGAGACCTGGTCTTAAGCCCCACGCCCTCGGTTTGCGGGCCCAGCCTCTACGTGAAGTGAAGTTGTCTGGCCCAAGGTGGCGTGGGATTCGGTAATAGAATTGTGATGGATTAGGTTGTCGTCCTTTTCGCGGCTCACGACGTACGATCCGGGATAAAAAAACAGTACAAAAGAAGAAAAGTGTCCAAAAACTGATGAAAACATTCAATTTTGGGCTCCCAAAATAGCCACAGCCGAGCAAGATTGCTGCCCTGTCGTAGAGCTCTCGAAGAGCTTTCCAACGGTATGCTCTGTGCCGCGTAACGCCTTACGGATCAAAAGTTATGGGCACTGGAGCGACGGAGACCTGGTCCTAAGCCCCACGCCCTCGGTTTGCGGGCCCAGCCTCTACGTGAAGCGAAGTTGTCTGGCCCAAGGTGGCGTGGGATTCGGTAATAGAAATTGTGATGGATTAGGTTGTCATCTTTTTCGCGGCTCACGACGTACGATCCGGGATAAAAAAATAGTGCAAAAGAAGAAAAGTGTCCAAAAATTGATGAAAACATTCAATTTTGGGCTCCAAAAATAGCCGCAGCCGAGCAAGATTGCTACCCTGTCGTAGAGCTCTCGAAGAGCTTTCCAACGGTATGCTCTGTGCCGCGTAACGCCTTAACGGATCAAAAGTTATGGGCACCGGAGCGACGGAGACCTGGTCCTAAGCCCCACGCCCTCGGTTTGCGGGCCCAGCCTCTTCTTGAAACGTAGTTGTCTTGCCCAAGGTGCCGTGGGATTCGGTAATAGAATTGTGATGGATTAGGTTGTCGTCCTTTCGCGGCTCACGACGTACGATCTGGGTTGAAAAAACTGCGCAAAAGAAGAAAAGTGTCTAGAAACTGATGAAAATGATCAATTTTGGCTCTGAAAACTGGCGCAGCTGAGGAGGCTTGCTACCCCCGTTGTAGAGCTCTCGGAGTGCTTCACAACGGTATGTTGTGCGCCGCGTAACTCCTTACTGATCAAAAGTTATGGGCACCGGAACGATGGAGACCTGGTCCTAAGCCCCACGTCCTCGGTTTGTGGGCCCAGCCTCTACGTGAAGCGAAGTTGTCTTGCACAAGGTGCCGTGGCATTCGGTAATAGAATTGTGGTGGATTAGGTTGTCCTCCTTTTTGCGGCTCACCACGTACGATCCGGGACGGAAAAAACATTACAAAAGAAGAAAAGTGTCCAGACACTGATGAAAATGTTCAATTTTGGGATCCAAAAATAGGCGCCAACCGAGGAGGCTTGCTTTTCCCGTTGTAGAGCTCTCAGAGAGCTTTCCAAAGGTATGTTGTTCATCGCGTAACTCCTTACGGATCGAAAGTTATGGCCACCGGAGCGACGGAGACCTGGTCCTAAGCCCTACGCCCTCGGTTTGCGGACCCAGCCTCTACGGGAAGTGAAGTTGTCTTGCACAAGGTGCCGTGGGATTCGGTAATAGAAATGCGGTGGATTAGGTTGTCGTCCTTTTCGTCGCTCACGACGTACGATCCAGGACGAAAAAAACAACACAAATTAAGGAAAATGTCCAGAAACAGATGAAATCGTTCGATTTTGGGCTTCGAAAATAGGCGCAGCCAAGAAGGCTTGCTGCCCACGTTGTAGAGCTCTCGGAGAGCTTTCCAAAGTTATGCTGTGCGCCGCGTAACTCCTTACGGATCGAAAGTTATAGGCACCGGAGCGACGGAGACCTGGTCCTAAGCCCCACGCCTTCGGTTTGCAGACCCAACCTCTACGTGAAGTTAAGTTGTCTTGCACAAGGTACCATGGGATTCGGTAATAGAAATGTGGTGGATTAGGTTGTCATCCTTTTCGCCTCTCAAGACGTACGATCCATGACGGAAAAATAGCGCAAAATGAGAAAAGTGTCCAGAAACAGATGAAAACGTTCGATTTTGGGCTCCGAAAATAGGCGTAGCCAAGAAGGCTTGCTGCCCGCGTTGTAGAGCTCTCGGAGAGCTTTCCTACGGTATGTTGTGCGCCGCGTAACTCCTTACAAATCCAAAGTAATGGGCACCAGAGCGACGGAGACCTGGTCCTAAGCCCCAAGCCCTTGGTTGCGGGCCCAGCCTCTACGTCAAGC
>NW_026291854.1:0-28557 GCF_023091745.1 Budorcas taxicolor
AAGAGTAATTTTATAATTTTATATTATATATGAAGTAATAGTAACTTCTTTTTTTCTCATGAGAAGTCATTACCACCAACATCAAGCTTGATGCGGTTGCCAAATAATATGTAGTGGGTGTCAGTAAAGGCCCAATCATGGATCATTAAGTGGTCGGGTATGTTGAATTCTTAGCTTTGTACCAATTTGAAATTCGAGTCAAATTCTGGAAGTGGAAAAGATTAAAGAATTAATTAACTCGTATAAAAAGTAAATCGTGAAAAAAAAGGTGATACACGTTGGGTGACAAAAAAATAAGGTAAATCAAGATTTCTGCAGCCACATCCCAAAAATCAGCTTTGGACCCTTCTTGCTTACGAACTCTGTTCAGTTGATTGTTTGTAATAAGAAATAGTCGTTCTTAAAAATGTTCAAATAACAATAATGGTTAATCTTTAATTTTTTTATAATTCCAAAATCAAATCAATCAGTACATTAATAATTATTACATTAATAATCCAAAAAGTATTACATCATTACGTGTCATTATTCAATTGGGACGTTTTCTTAACGTCCAAAGTACAAGACGTTTGCAAGAATTTTTCAATAAGAATACCATAGCTAAAGCCAAATGTGTTCTTGCAATGCGTCGATGAAAGGGAGAGCAAAGAAAAGTTGTTGTAATATGAGTATCAGTGTGGACAAAGCTAATAGAGAATATAGAATTAAGTAGGAGATAACTCTTGGTTGTTAGTTGTTGATTACAAAAATTATATACGAAGATTCTATATTTGTAGTAATGTTAACATTGTATTCGTTTTTGCTTTTTAACGTCGATTTTGGTATACAGGTTTCCGAATTCGCTGCTTCTTTCTATCAGGTTTTTTTGTCTTCAAGAACTAATCATAAGTCACATGTGAAACGGGGTGTTAAAAAATTCAATCGTTTCACATGGATAAATCATAAATTAGAAGTCCAGTATATAAATTTTCGAACTATTAAACTTGACACCGATTTATATAGAATGGAACCATATGTTTCTTTATCAACAATTAGGGATTAAATCGTCTTATATCATATACTGCTAGAAGAGAGTGATCCAATAAATGGTGATGAAATGTGCAAATCACTTTATTATAATCAAATGAGTATATTATCACTATTAAATTCAGTACGGACATATCATTATTATTAATTTTTTTTTATAACGTTATAATGATATGAAATGAGCATATATAAAATTCGTTGTAAAAGCTCCAAATATTCCCAATAAACATTCTTGATCTAGATCTTGATGCGAAATTGGACTCTATAAGAATCAACTTGGCCAGCAAACAAAAAGCCAGCCCGCCAAATTCAACCATAATCATCAGTTTCTGATTGGAAAGATCAACAATATATCTTGGAACATTTCGTTTGACATGGACAAAATATGTTCCTAGTATTGATCTAATTGGGCATAAAAACAAATGATTAATTATATTCTTGGATACCAAAACTTGTTGTTGGAATTGATACCATCAGCAAGGCGACAAGAAAGGACCACATTCTCTGCCATGGCCGTCTAATGAGGAATCTGATATCATCAGATTCAACTCCCAACGTAATGGACGCTCAAGAACTGATATTTTAATAGCAAAATTCATAGGAGTTTCTAATTTGGGGTTATGTTGACTAATGTCTAATAAGTGTTGCTCAAGTTGTGTGGATCTTGAAATGGTGGTAGGACCAAAGGTTTATGCCAGAAACAACCACCACAATGGAAACAAAGGAAATCATATAGTGACATGTAGTCATATAAAGCTTCTTTGATGTTATAATTAGGTTTAGAACACTTTGAAGGGTAGACCAGTGAGAGACGAGAAAGAGAGAGAGAGAGATGAAGAAGAACAAAATCAGGTTGCTAAGCCCACTGAAACCTTTCAACAGACGAGGATCAATTACTTGCCAATGGTTTTGTACCCTATTTCATTTTGGGTTCTTTCCATCCACCAACTAGAGTTGGTAGTCGGTACGGGAAGAAATGACCACGCTACATGTTCAACACTAAATACCCTTCAGTGGTGGAGCTACTTAGATGTTGTGTACTCCCTCAATTTAAAAAAAAAAAATCATTTATTTTTTGGTTTGTATTTTTTTTTTTTAAAATTATTATATTAAACACTTTTACTATACAAGTGTACCCCTAACATTGGGTTCCTGGTTCCGCCACTAGTATCCTTTGATATATATGTCCACAACAATCAAACATGACGCCTCAACTAGAGAAAGATCATATGGATAGAAACACGATAAATCTCTCGCTCACGCACCCCAAGAAAAATGATGACAAGCCAAACCGAGATGAAGACTTTCACTTCCCTTATTTGTCAATAACCTATATTTTCGACATCCTAAAAATATAAGCTCATATAATTATAATGATGGCAAGTTACACAAAGATGGAGGCTTACGCCTCGCTTATCGGCCAATAACTTAGATATTGGACCTCTTACAAATTTAAGTTTACATCATTGCTCGCACTACATGTCCTTTCCTTTCCAATGTATGCAATGCCAAAAGAAGATATCTTAGAACACGTAAGAGTAGTGAAAACCATCATTTTAAGACGCCTATAAATAAGGAACCATAGATAAGGGAAGGGGATGAATAAAAATTTTGTATCTCTCTTTCTAGTCAATGTATTAAAACTACTACATTATTATGATAATTTTTATTCAATCTTTACCCACTTCTCTTTTTTTTATGAATATTTGCTTACATATCAAGCTAATCACCCGGCCTGGGAACAAAGCCCAAGACCTACCTTATCAATAGTATTTGTGCTTGTATACATTGTGTAAGAATTAGTAAGACTTCACTTTAGGCTGCATTCTATCACGAGATTGGAAAAAAAAAAAAACACTATTATGGACTTTGTGGAGTTGAATACATGTAGTGTACGGACCGTAATTGCATATACTTGAAAGAAAATATCTTGCTTTATATCAAAATTCTGGATTGATTTTAAAAAAGAAAATGTTTATCTTTCCTAGTCCTAGGCTCAACTTGTTTTTCTTTTTGCTAAGTAAACAGTTTGTATTTCATTAGAAAATTAAAAGTACATAGGTGGGTCATAAGTCCATTACATTGAAAATGAAAATAAAAGAAGCAAAATAAGCTAGCCTAAAATATATACGCTATTAAGTACATAGACTAGTTAAACATACAACAAAGAAAAATGCAAAATTTTTATCCGACTAAGCTAACCGGTTAACTATTCCCACACCAATTAACTAGATAGCTTAGGTCATTGGAAAAATCTAAACAAGTAATAATTTGAAACAAAGAATACACAAAAGAATTTATAATCAAGACCAAGGGTAGTAATTTGATCACAAGAACACCATGTATGCACGAAGGAATTATCCCAGAGGGAGGATGATACATTTGGGCTCGGGGTCTTTTCACTACCAGAAAAAAAGGCTGGTGCTACGGACATTTTCCGTAGCCTAGCAGTAGCCAACTTGGGACGGGCTACATGTGACGCCTAAACCCTAGAGCATGCATATGTCATATATAATAGCATATATTTTGTGCATTTACTTACTTAAATGTTTACTTTTCATAAATGTACAATTAAATGCTTATTTGTCTTTTAACGTGAAATTACATGTTTAATTAACTTCTAATATAAAATTGTGAAATCGTTTATTTGAGAAAATGATAAACGTGCTTTCAAATTATTTTCATCAAGACTTTTAAAGAAAATTGCATTCAAAGTGTTTTTAAATCAACTCAAGTACGAACCAAAATTTTTACTATTTTATTTTCTGGATTTCGCATTTTTCCCTTATTATTTGACCTATATCTAGCATATGTTCACAAAAATTTTGTGCATTGCATATCGGGTGAGTGAGTTACAAAAATATTTTGGGTACTATGTGAATAGTAAAAACAATGTTACATTTTTGGGCTTAAATAGCTTTTCTAGCATTTTTTTCTTAACTAACCAAGCCCAAACCCACTTTTCCAAGCCCAACCCAATACCTACCTATTTTATATATCTATTATACACATATACACACTTATATAACAAACAAAACCAAAGGAAAATTAAAGGAGGTGGACGGCCAAACAAGAAGAAAAAAGGGAGTAAAAGCTAGCTTAGGGTTTGATTCAATTGTGCAATTCAAGCTATTTCAAGTTGATTTCTAGTCATCCAAGATTTCTTCCAAGCATTTCAATCTCAATTTTGGTGAGGGTTTTCTTCAAAATTGCATATTAAATTCATATGTAGTTTATGTCAAAAATTGTTTATAGTGTATATGCTTGCTATAAATCATATTGATGTTATATATTGTGTCCATAGGACTAGGAGAACACACTTTTATTGTTATTTCATGTATTTATGTGGTGTATGTATAAATTCAATTTAACAGAGTTAATATATGACACTATTCACGCAGACCCTTGAATTCTTGCTCCAATGCTAGATATATGCTCTAGGGATATTAAAAATGTTACTCGATAAAATTTATCAAGTTTCGTTGACGTTGAAAATTATGGTCTTTGTGTGTGTATGAAGGGGCTATTGTAATTAAGACTTATATGCCTAGTTTAATGTCTAGTTTAAGTGCCATAAGTGTAGTAGAGATTAGTCATGAGTGTAAAATGGTTAAACCTTGGTGGAAACTAGGTGTTGTTAGTTTGAGCATAAAGGGGTGATTGTGGCTTTATGATTTAAATGTTTAATCTAATGTTTAATTCTTATGCCATAAGTTGAATTAGGACTAGAAATGGGTATAAAATGGTTAAAGAAATAGTTGAACTTGGTGTGTGTATGTGTGTGTGTGTTAGTTGGAATGAACTATGTTAATCAAAGGTTAAGAATGATTTTGTGTGCTCTTGAAGTAGTTGGTTGTTAAATGTGCTTAGTTATATTGTAATTGTAGCAAAAGTAGGCCTAGTACACTTGGGTAGTTGTATGAATTGAATGAACTTAATGTATGCTTAAAGGGGTTTAATTGGCTCGATAAATAGTTTGGATAGAAACCGGATTGTTTATTTGTTAAGTAGAATAGCTTGTGCTTCTAGTTGTAGTTAGGTTGCCTTAGCTTAATTTCTTAAAGTAATGTTCTTATCTTTAAGTTGTTAACTTAAAATGGATGTTAAAGCATATTCTTGTGAAGTAAACTTGTTGGACTAGTTAGTTATTTGCATGTTGAGTTTAAATGGATTAGATCTATATGCATGATGTGTTAGATAAGCTATATTCTTCTGCAAATACTTATAATTGAATGGAGCTTTGAAGTATTGATATTTACATGTTTGAAGAGATTCACGAAATTAATGGATTGAAATTGTGAGTTTAATTTCCTAAATATAAGTTTCTATTTATATGTGAATTATTGGATTATTAATGGTTGTTACAAAATAGGTGTTTGCTTGAGCTTGTTATAAAGGTTACCTTGTTAAATATTAATATAGTTAATGTAATCTAGAAAGTTATGGAATATTTTATAGCCACAAGAATGCTTCAGTTGACTATCCAAGGTGATTGAGAGTGAGTCGAAGCCATTCTTGCATCTTGAAGCTTGGTATAGGTAAGGGAGATTTCATTCTTTTGTGCATCTCAGTTTAAGTTTGTGTGTGCTTATTGTTGCTATATTGAGTTGATGACAACCTAATTTGTTGTTCCTCTTTATGTGTTATTGGATTGTTAAACTATTTATTGTGTGTGTTATATTCATAATTCTTGCATCGACAATTACACAACCTTATCATCAACACGGACGCGATGGGCCTCTTTGGGCGGTATTCGGGCTTGCCAAGGTTGGTTGCTGTAGCTCCGTAGCTATTCTTTCTCTCGCTAGGGATGCCGCCCTAGGAGAGTTGGTGTCATAAGATTAACGGGGTGTTACATTCGTAGTACCCCCGTTGGTGTATAGGGATACCGACTTATTGATTAACATCTTATTGAGTTCATGGTTCGTTGTTCGTGGGATCGTGGTTCGTGATTCATGCTCGTGGTCAGTATTGTATCCTTTTATCATGTAACTCTCGTTCAGGTCCTAAGTGTTTGGAGAGTTACCATTGCTTGTATTCTTTTGTGTGTGCTATCTAGCTCATATACTTGATTAACACATTGTATTGATATTGTATTCTCTGGTTTACTTGTTGTACTTGTCCTATCAAATCTGTTACCTTCTTTAATGAATATGAGTTAGTTTGCTTATTGTATATTAGTCTAGTAAATTTAATTGAGTTTTTGTGACTACCTTATTGTCTTTAATTAGTTAAATGCAGTTAATGTCCGATTATATAACCTTTCTAATTGTGTATTTAAGTTTATTGTTTTGAACTAGTATTTTTTCTTTGTTATTGACTATGTGACTTATATGCATTGCACGAAAGGGTTTCAAAAACTCCCCGGATACATGTTTCTCTCCCTCACTGAGCAATAATGTTTTGCCTCACCCCTCTTTCTAACATTTTCAGGTTTAATACGAAAGTGAATTGAATTGCTTTCAAGCTGTTTGGACTTCTGTGCATTGGAATTTTGTTTGCTCGTGATTGCACAATTTGCAAAGTAAAAGCTTGGTTGAGTTCATGTCTTTGTATTATTTTGAAGTTTAGATGGTTCTGTATATAATTCAATGATCTCGAATGTAATCTATATATAAAGAAATGTAATTAGAGTTTAAATTAAAGTTAGTTAGAGTGGTATGATAACTTAGTAAGTGTAATAGATTAGTATTGTTTAAATTCGGTTGCATGTATGTACCTGTCTAAAAAGAAAAGAAAGCTAGAATAGTCTTTGAACTGGGCTGGAACTTTATATCTATACACAAACATATCTAATATATGTCATGGGATGTTGTTGTGTTGATTCTCTTCTGCGTGCAGGTTTATGGATAGGTCTAAGTACAGAGGAAACTCTATTCGTTTTCCCTCATTTTTCGTGACCTCAGAATTTGGATCAAGGCTCCGGTCTCATGAGGGATCGGGATGTTACACTACGGATAGGCTACGAAATCCCGTCCGTAGCTAAAAGCCTCGTAGCCAGATTGATATTCCATAGCCCATCCATAGTCAATTCTGAAAATTAATTTGTATTTATTTTTTATAACTTCCGTAGCAAAATAGCCGTAGCCTATTCGTAGCCAACTAAAATTTTGACTTTTTTTATTAATTATTAACGTCCATAGCAAAGCCGTAGTCGTTTCGGTCGTAAATCGGTCGTCGCCCACGGGCTATAGATTAGTATCCGTAGAATTTTGGTAGCCACCTATTTGGTAGCCAATCCGTAGCCAATTGTCGCCAAATATACGTAGCCAATCTGTAGCCGTTTGGTAGCCACATTTTCCTAGGCAATCTGTAGCCTTTTGTCGATACATTTCCGTAGCCAATCTGTAGCCATTTGTCGCCAGATATCAGTAGCCAATCCGTTGTCCAATTCCGTAGCCATTTGTCCATCGAAAAACGGTGGCTAATTTTCTATCGCTATTTTGTCACCTAATAATTATTAATTATTTTGAAAATAATATGAAATATAAAAAATAAAAAATAAAACAAATTTATACAACAAAGCTTAAAATTAAATATCCAAAATAATATTTACATAACGCATCTTTAAATTCCTTAAAATATTGTTTGAAATTAATTTCTAAAAATTGTCCAAAAAAACAAAATCCTAAATGTACCATTGATGTAACACCCCGATCCCTCTTGAGACCGGAAGTTCTATTAATCAATCTAATCGCAACCCAATTCCAAACCCGGTCATAAAATTTAGGGGAAAACGGACAGAGTCTCCCCTGTTTCTCTAGGCCAAAATGCAAAACCTGTTACAGCATATAAGTTAACCAGCACCGTGTCCAACCATGCAAACACCTCAAGGCCCATCCGAGCCTTGGTTCTCAACAAGCGAACACAAGTAAAATATACATTTCTAGTTTAAAAGCTAACATATCTCTTTTCATCTTTGACTAATACATTCATGCTTGGCAACTAAACTATACTAACCTATTGCATAAAATAGACTATCATACCATTCTAATAAACCTAGTTAAGTTAATTACATAACTTTTAACACTAAATACATACAATACATGAAAGCATACATCTTTGCATCTTTCTACAACTCAGCCACATAACACGCAAGACAACTCATCAAGCACGGTCTTACACATAACCACGAACTTTTCAGCTAACATGGCATTTCCCTGAAATGTGGTAATGAGGAGTGAGTATAATCAACACGTATACTCAGTGAGGGCGAGACAGATATCGATGTGGAGAGAAAGAAGATCGTGCAATGCAAATAGGTACAGTTAAGCAATATAATCAATAAGAAAGCATTAACACAACCATTCAAAGCTATACCACACTCTGAAGGCTATGGTTCACTCATATGAGCAATGTACCATGCGATTTCGATTCCATGAGCATTACATCAATCTTGAGCTTGATGTTGACAACGATGACAATAAGCGCGCAACCACGCTTATAACATCCATTGGATGTACTCTGGATGTACCCCGATACATCTACGACACAAATCACCCAGGCGGCACCCCTAGCGAGAATGGGGAATAGGACACGGAGCTAGAGCAACCAACCCTGGCAGCCCGAGACTGCCCAGAGAGGCCCATCACTCACGCGCCTGACACTAATGCAATGCAATACGAGATACAAACAATAAACGAGCAATAGCACGAAAGTGCAGATTAGTGGCGATAAACGAGATATCAAGCATTTACAATCAACATTAGCATTCAATTAACTTTTCAAGCATTTTTATTCATTAAGTTCAACAAGAACATCAACTAGACACGTAATAGCAGTTCAAGCACGAAAACGTCAAATATCACTAATTCAATCCCTAACTTCCAAAGTCAATTACGAGCAAACGAGCTACAGGATTAGGAAACCGATTTCACTACATTCACTTAGGCACTACAAGGCACGTTTCTATGTCACTAAACTTCATTTTCTCACCCGAGGCCGAAAGTCCACCTACTGCGTTTGAACTACAACTATGCTAACCGGTCACTCAATCAATGCCACAACAGCGCCAAAAGTGCTTCATGCCCTCAATAGCAAAACCCCATCTCAATTCGAGCACGGTCAACTTTTGGTCAAACGGCCCCATTTACGTTTCTTTGTCTAATTTCCAATTTAACA
This sequence comes from Budorcas taxicolor, assembly GCF_023091745.1. Classification (NCBI taxonomy): domain Eukaryota; kingdom Metazoa; phylum Chordata; class Mammalia; order Artiodactyla; family Bovidae; genus Budorcas; species Budorcas taxicolor. Next base: position 9,148 of record NW_026291854.1, read on the forward strand.
AAGGTCGGTCTGTTTTTATTGCACATTCTATCTTTCTATCACTAATGGCACCTATCCAAAACAAGAAATCACAATTCGAATCAAAATTCAAAATTCTAGGGTTTTATTATTCAAAATAACTATTCATTGTTCTTCTCCAATTTTAAATACGCAATTTCAACCGTAAAAATTGCTAAATAACTATCAAACAATGCTCTACGAACTCAAAGAAAGCTATATCAAGCAATTATATGCATTATAACACATTATATATCAAATCTAAAAAATTTGAAACAATAATCAAATTTCACAAAATATGCACAAAAGTGTGAAAACCCTCACAATGATTGAAGACCAAGACCCGCAAGGACCCGAGCCACGACCCCCCGAACAATTCCACGCATGATTATAGAAGAAAAATTGAAGCAAAATTATTATTTTTTTCCTTGGGAGCATTCGGCCATGGGGGGCGATACAAAGGGTATTTTGCAATTTGTTTGTTTTTGATTTTTGCCCTTGTTTTATTTTAAAAAGATGACAAAGGGCAAAATGGTAAAAAGGCAAGGTCAAATTCAAGTTAAAAATGGTCAAATTAGCTTATTTTGATGCCATTAAATCTAATTCAAGTTAAAACAATGCAATTTTAATGAAAACCAACTAAAACTAGCTAAATTAAAGCCTAATTCAAGTTAAAACAATGCAATTTTAATGAAAACCAACTAAAACTAGCTAAATTAAGCTAAAAATATTTTTTACGAATTCGAAAAATATTTATCTAACTCTCATTTTCGAAATACTACGATCGAACGGTCAATAAACGATCGCTAATCAAATGATGGGCAATAATATAAAACTATGATTTTTTAAAAGTAGAATAGTAGAATAGTTTAAAATTCACTCTGACTCGGAGTTACATTTCTCATTTAATTGAAAACCGAGTAATTTAATGCAAGACAATTAAAACCGATTACTAAAATAATCAAAATAATCAATATTCATTTAAAAATAATTAATTTAACTATTTCTAGAATATTTTAAAGAATTATGAGATTAATGCTAAGATACAAATGAATAAGTTAATATAAACACGTAATCGGATGTAATTAAATACTAACATTTAAGATGACACTTAATTAAATACAAGAAAGTAAATCCAATTTCTATAAATAATAAAAATAAGTAATAATCTTTTAATTAATCAATATAAAAATTATTGAATGCTTTTAAAAGAAATATCAAAATAGTACAAAAATGAATGATTAACTAATTAAACATTTAATTAAATGCAGTTAAATGTCATTAAATGCATGCCGGGTTCAGGTTACCACAATTGATCATGTTGATCGAGCTAATGTTGTGGTTGGGGGTGTTTTAGCCAATCAATCTTCTTCCCCAATTGCCTCACGAGTTCCATGACTCGCTTCACTTGTCGTTGTGTCTCTTGCTATGCATTTCCTTGGTCATCAAGTTGTTGCCTCAAGGACTCCGTTGCTTCAATGACTCGCATGTCGACTTCTTCTTGCTTGAGTCCAACTCTAGTATTGATGGTGGGAATAGAGGGTGCTTCCTTACCAATGCGAACTCCTTACGAGTCGAGTCCACAGACACTTATTTTTTTCGCCCCACCAATAGCTTGGTAGAAGATCTCATCAGGATTGACGGGCGGCGTCGTAGGGTCTTCTTGCATCGCAAGTTGACGTTGCTGGAGCATCTCCTCATATTGTGACTAAAAAAATAACATTTATAAATATTTAATATTCTTATACCACTCAATGTCACGCCCCAACTCGACCCCACCTAAAACTAAGTCGGGACACGATAGAATTTCAGCATTATAACTTCTGTAATATGGCCCAAAATACAAAAATATAACCTGCATAACAATTCATATAGCCACAACAACCAACATACAATCACAAATAAGCCAAATTCACAATCCTGGGCCTCCAACATACAACCAAAGGATATGTCGTTCGTCTCAACCACTTCAACATAATTATAAAGGTACGAGCCTTATAATGAAATACATAAGCCTAACCACCTATACGTTACAAATAGACTTATGAAATTAATTACAAGTCTACTAAATTAAAAGTAGTAATGTAAACTTAACATATACATTATTCAAAGTTAACAAAATTAAACGACAGGAAAAGTAATATATTGTATAAATACTTATTATCATCTCAACAGCCTTTGGATCAGAGTACTGGATACTATCACCCTTTATTGTGGGCGACCTTGAAAGCATCAGCTCTATAGAATGGAGCGTTTGTTGTCTTTACCTATATTATTAACTTCATAAGTAGTAATTACGCATTTACTAGAATATTAAGATAAACTAATTTATGTTATTAAATTTAGGTAGTTAATTTTAGTTACATACCATCTTTCTCTGAACCTCATGAAAGGGGGTGGCACCCGTGTAGTGTACCGATTGATTTTTCTCCCTATTTTTCTTAGCTGCTTTTGATTTCTCTATTCACTTTGGGTCGCGCCATCTTAGTTGCATTTGCTCCCAATTTTCTAATGTCATCCACTTAGGAGGCTTGTCAAATTTACGAGCCTTAGTCAATTGGTTTTTCATTCTCTCTGTCGTCTTATAATGGAAGCAATGCTTCATGCATGCCCTATCACATGGGTGCCACTTATAATCTTTCTGCAACGACAAAAAAAGGTAAATGCGAATGTGTGTTAATTGAACATCCACGTATAAATGTACAAGTGTATAATATAATAGATATTGATTGCATTAATGTTTATAAAAACCTCAAAAGAGCAAAACCATCGGTCTTTGACATCTTCCGGAATTTCTCCATAAGGAATCTAGGGTTCTGTGAATCTGCATGTGAATAGTGACTTAAAATCTTTTATTACCGAAACAAGTACAAATCTGTTAACAAGTATATCAATTATATAAGTTAGTGTCACTTGCATTAGCTTATTATAACTTCAAGAACTAATAATAAACAATTAAACTAATTGATCTATAATTTTATTGAATTGTAATTTCACCTGTTATTATATAATCGAATGTGAGTACGTCTATCCTCCAACCTTGTGGCGTACTGATAGAGTGACTCGAATCTCATAGCCTGCCAGTTTATTGTGCCAGCTGCACATGATGATGATTCTGGCTGTTCCGTTTCTTGGTTGACGCTGGTCGTGGGCGTGGCATTAATACGACGATCCTCGTTAGTCACTCGGATGTCAGGCAATGGGGTAGATAGTCCGGTGGAATGAACCGACGTCCCTTGAATGCTAGGGGACTCACTATCACCTTCACCACGTGCTGTGAAGGATGAAGATGATGGCATGCCAGATCATGACTTATTTGTTTGTGATCTACCAGCTCTAACCAGGATTGCTACAAAAAAAAAAACATAAGATACACACATATGTACAATATATTCTATAAATTAAGAGATACTATAACCACTTTTTATTATATTTTTCGATTATCAATCGTACAATTCACATATAGTTGACATACAAAATATTAAATTTATAGGTACAAATTCTCAATTAGATAATTCATTATCTTCGGATTCTAAGTCATTATCGGAATCACTTTCATGATCTTCGTCATCATTGTAGCCATAGTCCTCGTGCTCTTTTTCTACATCTCCAACCACAAAAATGCATTCACCTGATTCAAGATAACACAATACGACATCATCATGATCATCTGATTGTACCAATGTCACATCCATCTCATCGGACTGAAAAACCAATTGTTCATTTTTATCTTTATAATCTTTGTTCCTACACACATCAAATTGGTTCCTTGATCTGATCTTACATACTGTCGACCAAGCTACCCGTTCTCTCTTAGCACCAGGATACCTGACGTAGTATGCTTGATATGCATGTTCGGCTAAGACAAAGCGGTCATACTTTAGGTATTTTTTCTTCACATTTATATCAATTAATCAATATTTCGGATGAACTTTTAATCTCTTATAATTATGAGAATCGTATCACTCACACTTGAAAATGACAACTCTTGTTCGCTTTAAAGTTCTATTATGGTATTCTAACTCAATAATATCAGTTAACATACCATAATAATCATTCTCCTTGTTATCAGGCGTTGTCCTTTTCACGGTGACTCTACTATTCATTGTTGCCTTTGAAGATCCATACTCCAAAGTGTGAAATCTGTACCCTGGTCAGCTTATTTAAACCCATTGAAAGATATTTCACGCGATCATCCAAAATGTTATTGTGGGCAAGCTGAAAGGGGTAAATTAGGGACAATAATAAACGTCAAGATTGAAATAAGTCGAATATATAATTAGGGACATGAAAGACGAGTAATACTAATATGGTGACGTAACCAAGTCAGAAAAAATTTGTCAATGCTGTTATTGATTTGTGAATCAGTAAATGATGGGTTCTTCATTCGAAAATCATCCTCAAACGTCCTGTATAGTATTAATTAGTGGATTATATATGTAATCTATATTAATAGAAATAAGGAGTTGAATCATGAACTTACTTAATATATAGGGACACCTCTTCGCAATTCATCGAAACACACAAGTGAGCAGCATTGAAATCTCGATTGTCTAAATCTTTAAAATCATCTTCCCCATCGGACAACCTGGAAGATGAATATATGGGTAAGTACCCTTCAGGGTAATCTGCATCCATGAACTCTTCATTTCGACCGATGTTTCTTGTTTTTGTTTGCACATGCGGTTCGAAATAATATGAATAAAATGTCGACGTTTTAAGGATAAGATATGCTTCACAGATAGATCCTTCAACAAGTGCTTTATTTTTCACCTTTTTTCTCCAAAAGATACAAAAACCTCTCAAAAGGGTACATCCATCGATATTGTACAGGACCGCTACAAATTGCTTCATGAAACAAGTATACTGGCAAATGCTCCATTGAGTCAAACAAGGCTGGAGGTAAGATCTTTTCCAACTTACAAAGGGTGGTCATAATATTTTGTTGCATTCTTTCAAGGTCGATTATTTCAGGAGACGTGTAACAAATGTTTCTAAAAAACAAGCTTAGTTCGGTAAAAGGTTCCCATACAATATTTGGCAATAACTCTCGTAAGGCTATAGGAAGCAATCTCTCCATAAATACATGACAATCATGGCTCTTCATATGTGACAACTTCAAATTGTTCATGTTAACACACCTTGCTATATTTGATGCATATTCGTCAGGGAATTTCAACTCTTTTACCCATTCTAAAATTGTTTTCCTAGAGGGAATCGGGAGAGTATGCACAACCCTTTTTATCACGCCATCTCTAATGCATAATTCAAGCCGATCACAAATTCTCTTAATATCAGCCCTTGAAATTTTTGTATCATTTGTCTTCCCCTTCATGTTTATTACAGTGTTAAAGACATTATAAAAAATATTCTTCTCTATGTCCATGACATCTAGATTATGACGCACAAGGTATGACTGCCAATAAGGCAAATCCCAAAAGATGCTTTTTTTTGTCCAGTTATGCCTTCTTCCAAACCCATCTTTTTTATCTTTACCCAGTTCATTTATGTTTGGAAGATCTCGAACTTCATGCCATATGTCCTCACCACTCAATCTCAGTGGAGGGTCCAAGTTCTCTATCATATTTTTTGAAAGTTTTTCCTATCTCGTCAAAAGGGACGATGTAAGACCCCGTACAGAGCTCATATGCATTTTATAGTATTTCATATAGTTTTGCATCATTTAATATGTATTTACATCATTTAACGTGCATTCGTCTCATTTTACGTGCATTTACATGTTTGGAATATCTTAAAAGTTAATTAAATTTCATCATACTACACTAGCTAACTAGAATAATTAAACTAGAACAACATGGCAAACTAGAAGTAGTTGGAGGGAAAATTTGGCCTATTGGCATTATAAGAAATATCATACCTACCTAAACAATACACACACATATACATATCTTTTAAAACAAAACAAACACATAAACACACACACCCATACGTCTGATAGACACACAACACATACACTAACCACACGACCAAGAGAGAAGAGAGAAAAGAAGAGAGAAAGAAGAAATGAAGAAGAAGAAGAAGAAGGAAGAAGAGAAACTTCCAAGCCATTTTCAACCATTCTTCTTGCAATTCTAGCTAGTTTAATCATTTCCCTTGCTTCTTTTGCTTCTCAAATTCAAAGACAATGTGAGGGATTCTTTCAAAGGTGTTTTCTCAAGCCCATTCAAGATTATATGGTGTATATTGATGATTTTCTTGCTTATGATGAATATGTATGGATATAATGCAGGGTTTAAGTTTTAGTTTGTATATTTGAGCTAGGGCTTGATCTAATGGGCTTTTGATGATGCTTGATAAGTTGGCAGGTTGATATATAAGTTGTGTGATGCTTTATGCTTGTGTGTTAATAGCTAGAAATGGTTTGAAGAAGATTGAACATATCCATGGGTGATGATTTGAGCAATCAACCTTATATATGTTGTAAAGTTTGAGCTTGTACTTGGTTGATTCAAGGGTGGATTTGCATTTAAATGGTGTTTATAGCATGCTAAGCTTGTGTGGTAAAATGGCTAAGGATTGGAGCCAAGAGTCATGGCAATAGAACTTAGAAACTAAAAATTTGTTCACTTTACTGATGGATCCGTGTCACCCAAATGGTCCCCCGGATCACTTGTTAAACCTATTGCCAGGCGACTCATCACGGATCCGGCTCACCTGGATGGTCGCCTGGATGGTCCTATTTTGCTCATTTGTGTTATTTTCAATTGCTATCAATTTCCTGATGATATGGGACCAAGATATATGTTAACATAAGCTTAATTGAGGATGATTACATGATTTTATGTTAAGGCACATGATTAAATGAGATTATATGCAAGATGTTTACATGCTTACTTGCTATATCATTGATTATGAAACGATATTACTAGTGGCTCGAACTTGTATTTGTTTAATGTGTATCTATGCTAAGTATGCTTGATTAATCTTGGATCATGTATATGCTTGAACATGCTTGGATTAACCTTGAATCATGTAAATGCTTAAGTATATTTGAATATACTTGCTACATGTTAAATGTTTATGATCTTGTTCTTTCAAGTTCGTATCATTGAGACGTGGTAGTGATCGACGGCCACCGGGCGGCGTAGGGCTTGTCGGTCATAGCCTCGACCACCATGATCCTGTTTCTAACCATTCTCGCTAGGGACATTGCTACCCCGGAGTTTATACTCACTAGAATCCTTGCTACCTTGGGAGATTTGGATCTTGATCTCGCTAGGGACATTGCTCCCCCGGGATGATTTACCTCGCTGGAATCTTTGCTACCTTAGGAAAGTCTTGTTTATCTCGCTAGGGACATTGCTACCCCAGAAGGAAATCTTTGCTACCCTAGGAGAATCTTGTTTATCTTGCTAGGGACTTTGCTACCCCGGGAGGATTTCCCTTGCTGGAATCATTGCTACCCTGAGAGAATCTTGTTATGAACTCGTGGTATCTCCGGAGTGCCCTCTTGATTAGAGTATTGAGAAATATTTGACATAAGTTCTAAGACTGGCCATCTCCAACAACTGCTTGAGTAACTGTATCCTTCCACTAGTTAGTTCCTACTCTCGTTTGGTCCCTTAAGGTCCTCGGAGAATAGAGTTGTTTACTTGTTATTATGCTTAACTATGTTCTTGTTAATCACGCATATTCGTGGCATGGTTTATAAGGATGTTTTCAAAAAGATAAAATTATTGTGAAAACCTCTCTCGTTTCCTCCCTCGCTGAGCTTTGGTGTTGGTTAAGCTCACCCCTCTTTTGACAATTTCAGGTAAGGATTAGGCCGAGCAGGCCTTATGTGGATAGAAACCTTCATTGATGTAATGAGTTGGATTTCTGCTTATGTGAACTATGTGCTTACCTGTGGAAGTTGTACTTCTTGTTGTAAATAGGTGTTTTTGTAAAATTGTACAATTGTTATGTTGTAACATTCCTTTGGTTAACTAGATACTTAGTTAAGATTGATTATTTTACTTATGAGACCTAGGTTGAGATGTTGAGCAGATGGATTCAAGTCTTGTAAATATGTAACAGGGTGATATAATCATTTAAGGCCGATGACTTGGGAGAATTTTGGAAGTCTTTTGTAACTTATTATGGTATATTAATGAATGTTCAGGTTACTACTTTTTGATCTTGCAGGGTTAAGTGTTTGACACATCATGTTTCGGCCTTAGCCTAGCGATAGGTCGAGGTCGGGGCGTAACACCTTTAGGTGGTATCAGAGCTTAGCTAGTTAGCTAGGCATAAGCTGGGTTTAGAACCCTTGGTCTGTGGGTAGAAGACCTAGGATAGGAACATGTCTATATGTGCTTATGTGAACTTACGTGTTTGTGTGAGTCTTACGTGCCTATCATGCCATAAATGTTTCTTGCTTATATGAAATCCATGTGTTAGATATAATTATAATTGTTAGCCTGAAAGGCTTCTAAATCTTGGTTTTGATGATTACAAACCATAAATATGTTTAATAAGTTTGTTAAGTGTGCACAAGTAAAGATAAATCAAGACTGACTTCGATTTCAAGTTTATCAAGCTGAAAGAGAAAGAAGAATATCCATCAACTCAAAGAAAAGATTCGAAGAAAGAAGATTGAGTTATAAGGATGGAGACGGAAGTCATAAGGGTACCGGTTGGGACTTGACTGGGGTTTCTGGGTTTTGCAAAAAGATATATGCTCAAATTTGATACACAAATATTGTGCTAAAACATTTGAAAAATGTCTTACAAATATGTTCAAAAGGAACACCTTTTAAAACCTAACCCTAACAGTTTCTGTTCTACCAGACGACCCCATGGCAACCGGTCGACCAGTGGCCAAAGGGGCGTCCCCGCCCGAGACCTATCCACCGGATGAGGGTCTCTTGACCAGTCGACCAACGAAACAGGGGTTGACTGGTCGGGCCAAAATGCTGATTCAAAATATAGTCGTTTGTGAACATTGGGAGCCATTAATTACACCCATTTTTTTCAGCTTTATAATCTCTCTCAACTGTAAAATCTTAAAGTATTGATTCAAAAGCAATTACTCTTGAGTTCTTTCATTATCTTTATCTTTGAATCATCATTGAGTTTATACTTGAGCAAGACAATATTGAGAGAGAAAGCATTTATTGTATTTATCTACCCTAAAAAAGGGGCTTTTATTGTGAATCTCAAACACTTATCAAAAGAGGGAGTTAAACACTTTGAAAGGAAAGATTTCCTTGTCAAATGAGTTAGAGTTAAAGCTTTGTATTGGACAAGGGTTGTTTTCTATTGTAAAAGCTTGAACTACCATTGTAGTTGGTTTGTGGACTCACCAACATTTGAAGAGCCACCATAGTGAAAATTGTTGAAATCCTAAGCGGGGAGCTTGGGTCGTGGACTTAGGCGGGGGCTAAACTACGCTAAAATCGCGATTTGCAATCTCTTTCTCTCAACTCTCTCTTTGCATTATTTTCTGCTCACCAAGTATTTGATTAAATTGTATCACTCACATTTTATATTGATAAAGTGCATACCTATTTAAGATTGTCTTTGATTAATCATTGCTATCATATTGCCTAATCGAAAAAGTAGTATTATTGCCTATATAACTTAATTCACCCCCCTCTTAGGTTTAATTATGGGACAACAAGTGGTTTCAGAGCTAGGACTTTGCATATAGCTTAACATCTAGCAAAGAAAAGATAAATGGCAAACAATACTACCTCTCCTTACTTTGAAGGTTACTCCACTAATAGGCCTCCATTGTTTATAGGTATTAATTTCAATTATTGAAGAAACAAGATGGAGACATACATACAATCCGTTGACTACGCTCTATGGTCATTGGTAGAAGATGGCCCTTATGTTCCAATGAAGGAGGTGACGATCAAAGATGCTCCAAGTGCAAGTGGAGTCGAGAAAGTCAAAATCGTTCAATTGCCCAAAGAAAGGGGAGAGTTCAATGATCAAGACATTATCATGATGACCAAGAACTCAAGAGCCAAGAACATCCTCTATTGTGCTCTAAACGAAACCGAGTATAGTCGTGTAAGTCAATGTGAAACCGCTCACGAGATTTGAAAAATGTTACACATGTCGTATCAAGGAACGTCTCAAGTGAAGGAATACCAAGATTGATCTTTACATTCATTAGTATGAGTGTTTCGTATGAAATCTGGAGAGTCACTAAATGAAATGCATCAAAGATTCTCCAAAATCGTAAACAACTTGAGTGCTCTCGGAAAGAAGTATCCAAATGAAGAACTCAACTGGAAGATTCTTTTGGCTCTTCCAAAAGAATACAAACCAAATGTGACATCAATTAGAGAATCAACTGACCTCTCCCAAGATTATGGTGCATGAGCTCATTTGTAATCTTGAGATAGAGGAACTTGCATTGAATCAAGAAAAGATGCGAGATGAAGAAGAAAAGAAGTCAAGGAAATCACTTGTTCTCATTGTTTAATCTCAATCGAGTGATGAAGACAAAGATGATAGTGATCATGATGAGCTTGCACTTCTTGCAAAGAATTTTAAGAAGTTCTTGAAATACAAAAAGATGAAGAAAGAGAGCCCATCAACAACAATATCAAGAGAATATTCAAAGAGAAAATTGAGAAGACCAAAGAGGAGATCAAGTGTTTCAATTGTGATAAGCCGGGACATATCAAAGCAAAGTGTCCAAAATTGATCAAATGAAAGCAAAAGGCAATGAAGGCTTGTGTCGAGGATGATATATCTGATACTAGTTTTTAGGATCAAGTGCTTGCCACTGTGCCAAAAGCTATAGCTATTAGCCAAAGTGTAACTTTATTTCCTTATTATGGCAGCGCAGAACCCGGGCAGGCTGGGCTGTTAAGCACCGATACTGCTCCCCGCGATAGCGAATCCCAAAGGATGATTGCTAGCCTCCTCGGCTGATACTAGTTTTCAGGATCAAGCGCTTGCCACTATACCAAAAGCTATAGCTTTTAGCCAAGGTGCAACTTTATTTCCTTATTATGGCAGTGCAGAACCCGGGCAGGCTGGGCTGTCAAGCACCGATACCGCTCCCAGCGAATAGCGAATCCCTAAGGGTGATCGATGGCCTCCCCGGCCCAACAATCTCCCCTCCAGCAATACCTAGGGGATTCGAACCTGCGACCTCGCTCTGATACCAGTTTTCAGGATCAAGCGCTTGCCACTATGCCAAAAGCTATAGCTTTTAGCCCAAGTTACAACTTTATTTTCTTATTATGGCAGCCAGAACCTGGATAGGTTGGGCTGTCAAGAACCGATACCGCTCCCCGCGATAGCGAATCCCTAAGGGTGATCGCTGGCCTATCTGGCCCAACAATAAAATTTGCATGATTAGGAGTATTGATAGGACATGTATTCTCGTTTCATATCATGCATACATGTCACATAACTCATATTTCACATAATGCGTACATACCATATAACTATGAATGGCATCCATACCCAAAGATGGCAGGGCCTAACACTCGCAAGAACACGGGGACTCAGGGAAAGAGAATGATGGAAGGGAGATGCCTTGGTATGTTAGTAACTACTATGGATAGAAGGAGTCGGATCGTGGAGAACCAAGCAACTGGAGTAGTGGGCAATAATCATCAGGGTACTAGCAATAATAGGGGTAATGGGGATGGCACAATGAACGATTTTCTTGAGCTATGAACCTCCCAGATTTTTAGGTGAGCCCAATGACAAATAGGCCGAGGCCTGGCTTGCGAAAATTGAAAAGATATATACTGCCCTTAACTATGATGAAGAGAGAAAGGTAGACTTCACGCCATTCTTGTTGGAATAAGATGCAGAGCAATAGTGGAGAACGGAAAAGATTCGTTGGGAGCATAATGGTACACCTGTCACTTGGGCTAACTTTGTGAAATCTTTCAAATGGAACTACATTCCGGATATAGCTCGAGAGAGGAAGGAAGAAGAGTTTCTAACTTTGAAACAATAAGTGATGTCAATGGTCCAATATGAAGCTCGTTTCAACAAGCTTTCTTATTACCCCCCCCCCCCCCCGATTTGGTCCAGAAAGAAACCCGGAGAATTAAACAATATGTTCGAGGATTAAAGCCTGAAATTCAACACTTTTTGGCTCACGTCGCTTTACCACTTTTAACGAGTGATTGATTATGTATCTCGTATTGAAAAAAAGGAAGTTCGAGACCCGAGGCGAGCCGAGCCAAGTTAACAAGAGACCGTTCATATCTCAAGCATCACAAAGATCGTATCAAACCTAGAATCAAGGACAGAGTCAAGGAAGATCAGCTGCTACCATAGTACAGCTTAGTGCTTCGCCACTCAGACAGCTCAAGGTTCATCAGGGAGTGCAGCTATCTCTCAGAAGATTGTATGCAACCATTGCAATAGGAAGGGGCATACTAAAGCTGAATGTTGGAGAAAGTCTGGTAGGTAGCATTGGATGTGGGAGTGACCAACACTGAGCTAAGCAATGCCCCAAATGTCATGGTAGAAGTGTATCAGGACAACCCGTAGGAAATGCTCTAGCTCAGAGAGTTCAGACCCGAGTGTATGTAGTTGAACAAGGGAAACTTCCAGACACAGCAACCATAGTTGATGATATATTCTAATTTAAACCAGTTGGCTAAAGTATTATTTGACCTTGGCGCATCCATCCTTTTATCATATCCCTTGAGTGCAATGTGTTAGCATACCAATTGATAAATCATCTTACAACAATGAAATGGGCATGATATCAAACTAGTGACTGAGGTAGCATGAGGAGCTCTTACTCAACATTTGATGTCAGTATCTAGAAGTTGACATTTTTCTTTGGGATTCTTAGTCGGGATTCTTCTTCGGTACTTTTCATCAGTACCTTATTGGGCATTCTTATTGCGAAATTCCTATTTGGTATTCTTCTTAGTATTTTCATATAGTATTCATATTCGGTGTTTTTATCTCGGTCTTCTTATCGGGGAACTCATATTGATATTCGGTCTTCGGTATTCGACACCCCATCTTAGATTCTTATTCGATATATTTATGCGGTATTCATGTTCGGGATTCTTATACGGTTATTATCTAGGAGTTCTTATTTGGGGTTATTGATTGGTATTCTCCCTCGGTAATCACCTAAATTCTTAGAGGCAGTGACTCATTCGTATTTGAGTGGTTATCTTTCATGGGATCAAATTCTTATTCGTTTGCTTGGGATTTTTGGGTTGCTTACAGTATTCGAGTTATTCCGAGAGTGAATGAGGAATTGCGAGGGCGCAATTCTGTTAAGGAGGGGAAGATGTGAGACCCCGTACAGAGCCCATACAGAGCTCATGTGCATTTTATAGTATTTTTATATATTTTTGCATCATTTAATATGCGTTTACATCAACTAATGTGCAATTTACATCGTTTAACGTGTATTTGTCTCGTTTTACGTGTATTATATTTATTACGTGCATTTACATGTTTGGAATATCTTAGGAGTTAATTAAAATTTATCGCAGTACACTAGCTAACTAGAATAATTAAACTAGAAACTACAATGGCAAACTAGAAGTAATTCATTAGTTGGAGCGGCAATTTGGTCCATTGGCATTATAAGAAATATCTTACCTACCTAAACAATACACACACATATACATATCTTTTAAAACAAAAACATACACATAAACACACATACCACACGTCTGATACACACACAACACATACGCTAACCACACAACCAAGAGAGAAAATAGAAAGAAAAAAGAAGAAGAAGAAGAAGAGAAATTTCCAAGCCATTTTGAACCATTCTTCTTGCAATTCTAGCTAGTTTCATCATTTCTCTTGCTTCTTTTGCCTTTCAAATTCAAAGACAAGGTGAGGGATTCATTCAAAAGTGTTTTCTCAAGCTCATTCAAGATTATATGGTGTATATTGATGATTTTTTTGCTTATTGGTATCAAGATCGTTACATAAACCAAGAAGAATTTAATAGACTACCTAAGGAAACCAAAGCACTCATTAAGTTTAAGGCTGCTAAGAACACTATCTTTGCTGAAAATCTAAGTAATATTGGTGATGTTAAGATAGAAGAAAACTTATATCGCGAAATGCCTATGGAAACCGATATTCCTGAGAAGAATATTCATGCAGAGAAAGTGTCACAGATAGGTGAGCATGAAAGGAAGAGAGATGCTAGTTCTAGTGGTGCTTCTAGTTCGTTATATGATCTAATTTTGGAAAAACTAAATGATATATCTTCTTCTATGGGGCAACAATGATAGAACTCTCTGTCATTTGCAAACTCAACTTCAAACTTTGGAAGAACGTAGTGCAACAGATTGTCAATATTTAGAAACTCCAGACTTTGGAAGAACATAGAGCGGAAAATCGTCAATATTTTGAAACTCAGTTTTAGAGTTTGGAAGAACGTAGAGTAGAAGATTGCCAATATTTTGAAACTCAATTCGAGGATATACAAGGTCGGGATTCTACTCATGGCTGATGACATTCGTGGTGAGGGATTTGGACAAGACCCTGGGTTTGCCGACTATCCGAGTCGTGGAGGTCAACGTGGATATCGTGGTCGTGGACGGAGACAATAGTTTTATTTTAGGCAACTTGCTCTTAGTTTTTAATCATTTGCATTTGGAACTAGATCTCTAATTTACCATTTATGTATCTTAAATCTTTACAGGAATTGCTCTTGATTAATTTGTGGTGTCCCTCTTTCATTTTGACACTGTCAAAGAGGGAAAAATGTTTATGTATCTACCTTTTGACTAATTATGATGCAAAGAGTTTTAGCATGAGATTATATATGATTCTACCGACTTATGGTTCTTATGGTAGTAATTATAGACATCTATCTTTTGACAAATTATGATATATATCTTTTAGACATCCTTAGTTTTTATTATTATTTAATGACTGGGCTACGGATTAGCTATGGACGTATAGAAGTCCGTAGCCTATCCGTTGTCATTAGCTACGGATAGGCTACGGAAGGGAAGAAGTTCGTAGCCATCCGTAGCTAGAGGCTACGGATGGGTTATGGATCACTAATAGTATGTATTCTAACATATTAATAGGTAGGAACAACAAATTAAAATGTGTTAATATGTTCATATTTTTCTTGTTTATGAAGTTTAGACACAATGTGAGAGTTTTTGGACCACTAGATTGAATGTTAATTAACATTAACGCAATGTTAATTAAGAACAAGTTAAGTTCGATTTAAACGGTTATTCATTTCCTATGAGATTTCTCTATAAAAGTACGTCTACTAATGAAATACAGACCAAGTTTATTTTTATTTGAAAAACTTGCAACCCAAGTCAAGTTTTACTACATTGTAGGTAGAATCACAATTCCATAATTCAAATTAAAATTGATAAACCTTATTTTTGACTCAAGGTCCGTTCGTCACCATTGGCTACGGATGGGATACGGAAAAGAAGCCCATAGCCTATCCGTGGCCATTGGCTACTGATGGGCTACGGAAGGGAAGAGATTCGTAGCCCATCCGTATCTAGGGACTACGAATAGGTTACGGACCACTAATAATATGTATTGTAACTTGTTAATAGGTAAGAACAACGCATTAAAATCTGTTAATATCTTCATATTTTTCTTGTTTATGAAGTTTAGACACAATGTGAGAGTTTTTGGACCCTTAAATTGAACGTTTATTAACATTAACGTAATGTTAAGTGAGAACATAATAAGTTCGATTTAAATGACTATTGATTTTCTATGAGATTTGTCTATAAAAGTACGCATGCTAATGAAATACGAACCAAGTTTATTTTTATTGAAAAACTTGCAACTCAAGTGAAGTTTTACTACATTGTAAGTAGAATCACAATTCCATAATTCAAATTAAAATCGATAAACATTACTTTTGTGTGAAGGTTCGTAGCCCATCCGTGGCCATTGGCTACGAATTGACTACGGAAAGTAAGAGATCCGTAGCCCATCCGTGGCTATCGGCTACGGATGGGAAGAAGTTCGTAGCTCGTCCATAGCTCATCTGTAGCCAGAGACTACGGATGGGTTACGGACCACTAATAGTATGTATTCTAACTTGTTAATAGGTAGAAACAACGTATTCAAACGTGTTAATATCTTCATATTTTTTCTTTTTATAAAGTTTAGACACAATGTGAGAGTTTTTGGACCCCTAAATTGAGCGTTTATTAACATTAATGCAATGTTAGTGAGAATATGATAAGTTCGATTTAAACGACTATTGATTTCCTATGAGATTTCTCTATAAAAGTACGCACACTAATGAAATATGGACCAAGTTTATTTTTATTTGAAAAACTTGCAACTCTAGTGAAGTTTTACTATGTTATAGGTGGAATCACAATTTCATAATTCAGATTAAAATCGATAAACCTTATTTTTGTGTGAAGGTCCATAGTCTATCTGTGGCTAATGGCTACGGATGGGCTATAGAAGGGAAGAAGTCCGTAGCCCATCCGTAGCTAAGGACTACGGATGGGCTACAAAACCACTAATAGGTATGTATTCTATCTTATTAATAGGTAGGAACAACGTATTAAAACGTGTTAATATCTTCATATTTTTCTTGTTTTATGAAGTTTAGACACAATGTGAGAGTTTTTGGAGCACTAGATTGAATGTTAATTAACATTAACGCAATGTTAATTAAGAACAAGTTAAGTTCGATTCAAACAGTTATTGATTTCCCATGAGATTTCTCTATAAAAGTACGCACGTTAATGAAATACAGATCAAGTTTATTTTTATTGAAAAAACTTACAACTCAAGTGAAGTTTTACTACGTTGTAGGTGGAATCATATTCCATAATTCAAATTAAAATCGATAAACATTATTTTTGTGTGAAGGTCCGTAGCCCATCTGTGGCTAATGGCTACGGAAGGGAAGAAGTCCGTAGCCCATCCGTAGCTAGGGACTACGGATGGGCTACGGACCACTAATAGTATGTATTCTAACTAGTTAATAGGTATGAACAACCTATTAAAACGTGTTAATATCATCATATTTTTCTTGTTTATGAAATTTAGACACAATGTGAGAGTTTTTGGACCACTAGATTGAACGTTAATTAAAATTAACGCAATGTTAATTGAGAACAAGTTAAGTTTGATTTAAACGGTTATTGATTTTCTATGAGATTTCTCTATAAAAGTACGCACGCTAATGAAATATGGACAAAGTTTTTTTTTATTTGAAAATCTTACAACTCAAGTGAAGTTTTACTACGTTGTAGGTGGAATCACAATTTCATAATTTAAATTAAAATTGATAAACCTTATTTTTGTATGAAGTTCAGTAGCCCATCTGTAGCTAATGCTACAGATGGGCTACGAATGGGAAGAAGTCTGTAGCCCATCCGTAGCTAGGGACTACGGATAGGTTACGGACCATTATAGTATGTATTCTAATTTGTTAATTGGTAGGAACAACGTATTAAAACGTATTATTATCATCATATTTTTCTTGTTATGAAGTTTAGACACAATTTGAGAGTTTTTGGACCCCTAGTTTGAACGTTTATTAACATAACATGATAAGTTCGATTTAAACGACTATTGATTTCCTATGAGATTTATCTATAAAAGTACGCATGCTAATGAAATACGGACCAAGTTTATTTTTATTTGGAAAAATTGTAACTCAAGTGAAGTTTACTACGTTGTAGGTGGAATCACAATTCCATAATTCAAATTAAAATTGATAAACCTTATTTTTGTGTTAAAGTCCATAGCTCATCTGAGGCTATTTGCTACGGATGGAAAAACGTTTGTAACCCATCTATGGATAAGGGCTACGGATGGGCCACAGACTTTGTTATTTTATATTTTCCTATTTAATTAAAATGTTCGTAGCTATATCGTAGCAACGTTGTCATGGTTAGGTTATGACCCTTTCTTTTTTTTTAAACCCTTTATTTTTTTAAAACCTTTTTTGAATAATACATAGTCCATAGCCAATCTGTGGCTAATTGGCCACCGCATGGCTACAGACTTTGCTATGATTTTTTTTTTTTTGCTGAATTAATTAAATAATCCGTAGCTAGTCCGTAGCAAATATGCCATGGCTAGGCTACGACTTTTCATTTTTAAATTTTTTTTTGAAGAACACATAGTTTTCGTAGCTAATCCATGGCTATTTTTCCATTTTTAAATTTAGGTAAACCTTTATTAGATAAAGAGAAGAGGTTAAGGATTGGGAAGGATTCATAAAAGCATGAACATCATAAGAAAGAGAACCTTGAGGGATGGTGGATTCTTGAGAGACACTAGAGGCTCCCATAGGTTGGGTTTGGGGAACCACGGGTTCTTGAGAGACAGCGAAAGCTTCTGTGCATTGGGCTTGGGGTACTACAGATCATCTTCAACTATCTCATTAGCATTGTTTAATCCTCAAATCGATTAGATGATATAACTTCCTTTGATGGAGAGGCCACGATAGAGAATTCTTTGGGAATAGATCATTTAGAGATTTATTTCCACTTGGTAGATTTTGGAGGGTGCAAGGTCTTAGCCTTTTCTCGTATCGGGAAGACTTTGGCACAATTTGCAAACGTGTGCCCAACAACTTTACAATGGGTGCATCTAGGCGGCTTCCAACCATATACAATACCAATCTCTGCAATTGATCCATCCGAAAGTTTGACAAAGGTAGAATTGGGTAGCTCTTCCTCAATGTTCATTTCAACTCATATATGTGCATAGCTAAGATGAGCTCTTGACTCCGTTAAAGAGTTCATTTAAAAGCAGACTGCCAAGATTGCTACCTATATAACTAAAGACCCAAAGGCACATTTATGAGCTTCTATCACAAGTGAGGTTAACAAGTTGAACATTAAGATCCTATTTTCGAATGAGGGAAGGGTGGTAGTTGACATACCACAATTGTTCTGATGCTTTGTCACTAGCCTCCTCACTCACAAGTTTGAAAAGATATAAGCCATTTGCTAGAGTTTTGACTTCAACTTCACCATAAGTCTGCTATCTATTGTCAAAAAAATTAATTAAGAAGAATAGTAGAGGTTTTTCCACAAATTTCCTGATCAAACATCTCCTCTAAGAAGACTTCGTTTATTCATAGACGCTCATTGGAAGGCATGCTACAATATTTTCATTGATGACTTCTGGCTTTCCAACTTTGTTTATGAAAGGGATTTGCTCCAATCGTCCCATAAATATATTCTTCTAACTTGAAGTGGAAGGGGCATTGAGGTGAGCATTTAAATAAGTTTTCTTAGGGGCCATTTTACGTATAGGACCCATAATGAAGCTAATCCTATAAAAGGGGGAAAGAATTGGCTACTTGATGAGTGGAGAAAGAAAATGAGAGTGATATTAGGAGGTAGAAGTATGTGTTATAAGGGGGGAACATAATTTTAAGTGGGAGAAGATGAGGAGACCATAAGATTACCAGTTGATAAAGTTGTCACAAGAATTTTCGGGGCCAAAAGGCTCGCC